>NW_009914490.1:0-2688 GCF_000696875.1 Nestor notabilis
CCAGGAACGGGGCACAGCCCGTGTGCCCTGGCTCCTGCTGTGGGGCAGGAGCTGATCAGACCTGATCCCAAACCTGTTCTGGAGAGCTCCTGGAGCAGAGGGCACCGCAGGAAGGAACAAAGCCTGAGGGGAGCCCGCGGGCTTTCCTCGCCCTCTGCAGCCTTTGTGCTTCCCTGGACCTCGTGGGGAAGGGGCAGCCCCCGAGGAGGGGCTGAATCTGGGGTTTATTCCATGGTAGGAGGCCAGTCCCGAGGCATCAGCCGGAAGGTCCCAGGCCGATGGTTACTTCCCTGTCCTATTAACAGGCACGTGGAGCCCCTCTGTTGTTCCCACAACCCCGAACTTCCCAGGGGAGCTGTTACCCTGTGGAGCGCTGCTGGTACCAGCACATGAGCCCTGCACTGGGGGCTCCCCGAGCACCTCTCCCATGGCTCTTTTCCTTCCAGCTCACCCCCGATTGCTGAGTGTTGCCACCTGATGCTTTCCCATCAAATTCGGTTTTCCCTTTGGCAGTGGAAGCCCCGTGTCCCTCTGTCCATCAGATCCCCCCCTCCCCAGCCACACGGTGAATTTGGGGTGGGCAGTTGCATTTGCAGAGGTGACATCAGGGCTTTTCTTTTGCCATGGCAACTCGTGGCGGTGCCCAGGAGGATGCTGATGCAGGAGCTGAACGCGAGGACGTTTGCAGTAGGAACAGAGCAGGGAGCCAAAAGCAAGTCTGAGACATTAATTAAGGACGGTAAAGTAAAAAGGAACGTGGGGAGACACACACACACACCCCCCCTGCATCCCTGATCCAGCTCTGGGGCAGCAGCACAAGAGGGACGTGGAGCTGCTGGAGCGAGGCCAGAGGAGGCCCCGGAGCTGCTGCGAGGGCTGGAGCAGCTCTGCTCTGGAGCCAGGCTGAGAGAGCTGGGCTGGGGCAGCTGGAGAAGAGAAGGCTCCTCAAGGGGACACCTTAGAGCAGCTCCAGTGCCTAAAGGGGCTCCAGGAAACCTGGAGAGGGGCTTTGGACAAGGGATGGAGGGACAGGACAAGGGGAATGGCTTGAACCTGCCAGAGGGGAGACTGAGATGAGCTCTTGGGCAGAAGCTGTTCCCTGTGAGGGTGCTGAGGCGCTGGCACAGGGTGCCCAGAGAAGCTGTGGCTGCCCCATCCCTGGCAGTGTTCAAGGCCAGGTTGGACACAGGGGCTTGGAGCAACCTGCTCTAGTGGAAGGTGTCCCTGCCCGTGGCAGGGGTTGGAACTGGAGGAGCTTTAAGGTCCTTTCCAACCCAAATCGTTCTATGCTTCTATGAAACACTCCTCTCTGTGCCTTGGTGCTCAGACACTGCTGACCATTGGCTCTTACCTGACCCTGGGTGAAGCCCAAGTGCAGAGATGGGGCTTCTTTTGAGCTCAGATTCTATTTTTAGCTTGTTTTCCCCAATTTTCTCTCATTCACACCCCTGCCGCAGCCCATCCCATTGCTCCCCACAGAGAGGTGGCCCTTACTGATGGTGGGGCTTTCCAGGCAAGGCTGACCTGAAGAAGATGAGGAATGAAGGGTGGTCCAAAGCCCCTGTGAGCTGCTTCTGAGCATCCCTTTGGTGCTGCAACCTCACCTTCAGCACTCAATATTAGCTCCCCCTAAACCAACTCTGTTTCTGTTCTCCCAAAGTCTCCCGTCTCCACATTGGATCCTGCTCTCTGTTATAACTAAATATGCTGCAGCTCCCAGATTTGTTGGTGTGGATCCCAGGATTCCTCCTGACATATGTTATTTTCTTCCTAGGAGCCAGAAGCCGCAGTAAACAAACACTTTAACAGGCGCCGGGAACACGGGACGTGGGTTTCTTAGTGCTTATTTCTCTAGAAAGAGCCATAAATCCTCAAGCTTCAAGTCTTAAGCCAGGCTCTGGAGCTGGGCTCAGGGACACAGCTCTTGTCTGGGTGTTTGCTTGCAGAGTTCTTGCCGTTGTCCCTAAAGCATGTCCTTGGTGAAGATGAGATGGTTCAATAGGGACACATACATCTGGTCACCCCCATCCTCCTGGGGCACAGATGTGTGCTTAGGGAAAAGGGGAGGGAGAAAACACTCTGAGGCCGTCAGAACACAGACATAAAGGGAGATGTGGGGGTTATAGGGTGGGTTTGGGGGCTCGGTGTGCTGGTGGTGGTGGATTTACTGCCTGGGATGGGTCTGTGGTGGGACACTGGAACCAGCCAGATGTGCGATGGACCCGTGTCTCAGCATAGGATGAGGCAGGGGGGAAAGCCTCTCTCTTCCTGCAGCTCATGGAGCTTTTCCAGATGGAGATGATGGTATTTTCAGTACTGGTGAGCTACCTGTCAGCAGCAACACCAATATCGCTGAATTTAGGTACCAGCAATGAGGAGCTTTACCCACCTGCATGCTCAGGTCCATGCTCAGGTCCAGCTCTGCTTTGGGGCAGTGGTGCCTTTCCCGCTGCCTCAGTTTGCCCTTTCATCCAGAAGCTGGTTTTCCTGCATTGCAGTGTGAGGTGCTTGGGGCAGGGGCTGTGCCCCACATGAGCACATCCCTCTGGTCCAGCATCGCTCCCCTTCCCCTCTGTGTGCCCACAGCAGAGGGGTGCTTGGTGATGATGGGGACAGGGACCGCAGTGTGGGGGGTGGCCTAGGGCTGTGGGAGAGGCTGGTGAAGGGAGGTGCATCCTGATTTGGGGG
>NW_009914491.1:0-225 GCF_000696875.1 Nestor notabilis
AGGAACCTCTTGGATTGCTTGTGCTGGGCTGGCCCGTCCCTTCAACAGATATCAGGATGGGTGAAATCCCCCATTAGGACAAGGGTCTGTGAACATGAGGCTGCTCCTATCTTTCTATAGAGTGCTTCATCCACAGAGTCCTCCTGGTCAGGTGATCTGTAGCAGATCTCCACAGTAATGTCCCCCATCACTGTTCTCCCTTTGACCCTGACCCACAACATCTCT
>NW_009914492.1:0-546 GCF_000696875.1 Nestor notabilis
GGAATGGGGCAGGAATAGGGTGGGAATAAGGCGGGAGTGAGGTGAGAATGAGGTGGGAATGGGGCAGGAAGAGGGCAGGAATAGGGCAATAACAGGGTGGGAATGAGGTGGGAATAGGGCAATAATAGGGCAGGAATAGAGTGGGAATAGGGTGGGAACGGGGCAGGAACAGGGCAGGAATAGGGTGGGAATGGGGTAGGAATAGGGTGAGAATGGGGCGGGAATGGGGCAGGAATAGGGAGGGAATTGAGTGGGAATGGGGCAAGAATAGGGCGGGAATGGGGCGGGAATAGGGCGGGAATGGGCAGGATGTGCTCAGCACCTCCCCACATCGAAGCCATCAAGGCCAGAGGAGGCTCCACAGGGATTTTCCACCCTTGGCGGCCGCAGGGGAAGTGCGGAGCCCCCAGAGGCACATCTCGCCCCGCAATTCCCCGGATCCCGGGGCCTCAAAGGCTTTTCCAGCCGGGACCTTGTCCCCCACCCCCGAGCCTTGGGAATGGCGGCGAGGCCGGTGCCTCCCCGGACGGTCCCAGGGCGCCGCTC
>NW_009914492.1:577-1354 GCF_000696875.1 Nestor notabilis
GATGGAGCCCGCGGCAGATAACGGGATGGGGGAGGAAAAGCCTCTGGAAAAGGAGCCCCAGCACGATCCGGCCCCGCGGGATCTGCGAGCAGCACAGACACCCTTATCCCGGGAGGCGGCACACGGGAATGTCCCACTGCGGATGGAGGGTTTCCCTGATCCCGCTGGGGAGAGCGGCTTGGGAATGGGAAAGCTGGAGCAGCACATTCCCAAGCTAATTCCAGCCAAATGCAGCAGAAAAGCAGGTTCATGATATCCCGAAATCCTGCCGGGAATCACAAAGCACGAGGCGGAGGAGCGGCTCCATCCCTAAGGATGAGATGGGGGCTAAAGCCCTCCTTAGGGGCAGCGCTGCTGGATCCAAGCGCGAGGAATCCGCTCCCAAAGGAAGTGTCCTGGGATTGGGATGGGAGGGAATTGGGATTGGGATGAGTGGGAATGACGGTGCCACTGCTCTGCTGCACATTAACCAGCTGTTTGCTGTGCAAACACATGCGGGAGGCTCCAACCCAACACTTCCCATTGGGATCGGCTGTCCCTAAACGGGAATCCTGCCAGGAGGCACACGTTGATCCCTTGGGATCGGTGGGAACCTGCCTTCCAGCGGGATCCCCGACCCAAACACTTCCTTTTCCCCCCCATTCCCAGCGATCCCAAGCACCACCAGTGCCCCTGTCCCCATCTCCATGCTCCCCCCGCTGCTCCACCCCATCGCTCCATCGGGAATGACCGGGAATCCCATCACCCGGCTCTGCAGGAGCCGAGGCGCGGCCAAAG
>NW_009914493.1:0-546 GCF_000696875.1 Nestor notabilis
AAAAAAAAAGGGAGTTAAAAAAAGAAAACAAACCCCACCAGCTTATCTTGAAAAATGCGAGAGAGATTAAAGCGGATCCAGTGTATTTCTGCAACTGGAGGAAAAGAGTTTTCTGGTCTCTGTCTCCCACCCCCCCCACGCCCCCCGGCCGATGATCACAGACAATGTCTGCTCAGAAAAATCCGAGCGCAAAAATGGGTAAAAGATGTTGGGCTCTTACGGGGAAATTTTCCAAATAGCCCTTTTAAACGTGGGTCCCGGAGGTTAAGCAAACAAAGACAGTCTGGGCTGGACCACACCGAAGAGGATTTTAGCCTGACTTAACCCCTATGAGAGCGGGGTCTTGTTCAATTTTATGGGAATTTCAACAAGTAACAAATACAGGCGACCTTCAGCTCTGGGTCCCCTCCCGCCCCCTCCTCGGGCGCCTGTCAATCACCCTTCTGTCCTTCGGCGAGCCCCGCAGCCTGCCCCGGCCTCCCCACAGCGGGGGAAGCCGCTCTGCCATCGCCGCAGAAGGGAGGCGGGATGTCGGGGGGGGCCAGC
>NW_009914493.1:663-4448 GCF_000696875.1 Nestor notabilis
GCGTCCCAAGTTGGGCTCCCCTGTGCCCGCGGGGCTCTGCTGCTACGGTTTAAACACACTTTTCGGAGATTTAGGTCATGGTTTTGAGGGCCTGGGCGAGAAGCCGGCGGGTCACAGGGGCATCCATCCCTCGGCGAAATACCTACCTTTACCGTTAGGAATTTCTGCTTTGGTTTGTTGTTGTTATTTCGTGGAGGGTTTTATTTGGCTTTGGTTTTTTTTCTTTTTTTTTTGTTTTGTTTTATTTATGTATGTATTTATTTATTTATTTATTATTATTTGCTTTATTTCCTCTTCCTTTCTTTCGGATTTTTTCTTTCCCTGTTTTACTTATTGCGGCCCCCACGGGGTCACGCGTGGCGCGGGAGTGGGACTGTCCCGGTGATCGGGGCTGGGAGACAGCTGCTCCATCCTCCTGCTAGGCGCCCGAGGTGGCAAAGGCCATTCCTGCAAGACAAATTTTCATTCCAGAACACAAGGGGAGAGAGCAAGGGCTCTTGTCCCCCTTGAACCTCCACCACGGCTTCCGAGGCTGAGGCTGTTTAAGTCCGAATTGTTTCTGTTCAAGGACGGATATACACACAGACGGATGGATGGACGCTTTCTTAACGCCGACGGCGAGCGTCCGTTTCCATCAGCTCAGATGTAACGCCACCAACTTGTAAAACGGCGTTTCTCCACTTATTTTCTACAGCTTCAGGATCTGGGCCCAGGACTGTAGTGGAAGCCGTCCCCATTCCCTGATTAACCAAAATTAAAACCCTAACCTTTTATTCTTTTGCGTTGATCCAATCCTCATTCGTGTGTGCCATGTAAAATCTCTGCAGTGCAAACATTTTAGTAGAGTGAAAGGAGATGGGGGAAACCGTACCGAGTTCCTTCATTCGTATTTATTACCAGCAGTATTCTTTCTCCTCCTCTCCCCACAAAAAACAGTAGCAAGTGGAATTTGCCTTTCCCTTTCTTTTAGTTAACTGCAAAGTAAATTCGGTGGCAATCGCTGTTGATCGGTCAATAATCCTCTACTAGAGACAGCGACAGGGAGGACTTCAAACCTTGAATTTGCATCAGACCCAAGAATAAGAGAGGGAAAAATTGGAAACAGGAGGCTCGGTTCTGCTAAAAGAATTTTGAAGCTGGGGGGTGAGGGGAGAGACGGATTTTTTTCGCACACTATTAAATCCTGCTAAATGATTGAATCAGGATTGTAATAAAGTGCCCCGGTTTATGGTGAGCATACCAACAGGGTTATTAGAAAGCCGAGGAAATCCAGCGAAATAATCACTTTTATAAAGTGAGCTCTGCGGGGTGAAGGAGGGGACAGTGCCGGAGGAGATGGGCTCAGTGCGCCGCCGGCCGCCGCCGCCGCTGAAGGGCTCCACATGCCGGGAAGGGAAAACCGGCATGGCTCCTTCATTTTATGTTTTCTTTTTCCTTTTCCTACTCTCCTGCTCTTTCTTTCGATCATGTCACCACCCTCTTTCTTTCTTTCGTTTTGGTTTTTTTTTTTTTTTATTTTATTTGATTTTCTTCTCCCCCCCGTCTCCTCTCCCCCCTTGACCTGGGTTAGATCTGACAAGATCCCGCTAGCCGAGTTTGACATCCACACGCCAACCTAAATCCCTCTCTGGGTCTATCTACTCTGAGGGCCTTGCTCAAGCGATGCTCCCCTCCCCGCCGTAATCCAGTAGGAGCCCTGCCAGACTAAAGATCCCAGAACAGCCCTTACAGCGCTGGCTGAGGAAGGGATCTCCCACGAGACCCTGGAACCTTGTCCCCCGAAAGGCTGCCTTAGGCTGTGGTCGGAAACGAAAACGGGTATTTGCAAGGTCGGTGCCACGGATGTACTTCGGTTGTTGTTGTTGATGAACCGTAGGGTGTCTTCGGTCTACATCTTTTGTTTATGAAAGCACACACACGAATAGGCGTGCACGCTCGTACGCACACACACACATAAATAAATACAGTCTCAACACACAGATGCAACCTGCAGCTATTCAAGTCAAAAGCCAAAACCTTCCAGGAACGGGATGGGGAGGGGGAAGAGGGAGCAAAGACGGGAACCAGGTTCAAATTGCTGCTGCGCATCCAGAAAACCGCGCAATTGGCATCGCCTCCTCGCACGCACACGCTCTCACACTTAACCCTGCGCCGCGGCTGACCTGACCGTGCCCGCAGGCAGAGGGGCTGAGCGCCAGTCGTGCCTGAGCCCCTGCGAGAGGGAGGGATGGACGGAGGGAGGGATGCTCCGAGGCGGGGTGCGCCCGGGATGCGGCAGTGCATCCGGCCTCGGGCATCCACCTCTGCAGCCCTTCGCTTCTCGACCGGCTGCCGCGCGGTTGTGAGGCTCCGAACCTGCCCGCGGAGGAGGCACGGGGGTCATATGAGCACAGGAGCAGCCCCCAGCCCACCCGCGGGCGGTATGGTTCTTTGCGGGATCCACGTTCCCTTCCCGCGTGGTGCGATGGGAGCCGCAGCTCTTCCCGCCCGGCAAGCGGGGCAGGCTTTGCCCTGTCGAGAGCCCCGTCGGCTGCCAGGGAAGCCAGAGAGGAGCTCCCAAAGCTCACGGTGGGGAGCGGGGGCCGGGGAAAATGTAGCAGCGTGAGCCCTGCTGCACGCAACCACTGCTCCCTGCAGGTGAGGGGCAAAGGGCTGCTACCCCAGAGCAGAGCCACCAGACTTCTGAGCATCTCTTCTTATTTCCTTTTCTTGCAGTGGGATTGCCTCGCTACCAGCATCACCCTTCCCCGGTGTGTGACCGAAAAGATTTTGTTCTCAATTTTAATGGTATTTCTTCGTTTCACCCGTCCGCTAGTGGATCTTACTATCACCATCACCACCATCAAAGCGTCTGTCAGGACATCAAGCCCTGCGTGATGTGAAGGAAGCTCCCCAACAGAGACAATCAGGTGGCATTGAACAGAGCCGAGGTATAGACGGACCCACGCAGATTAAATATAATGTGCACTCTGATAGCATTGGTAGTACACGAGTCACTTAGCAGAATTACCTAAGGAAACGGTGGTTTTGGTCCCCCTTCATCTCTTGAAGGACACGTACAGCCGATATAACTCTCCAAAGCTCTTTCTAAAAGAAAAATGCCTTGTGTGATGTGTCGGGTAAGGTGGGACATAAGTGTCCTTATGCCAAGTCTGACCACCTTAATCATAAACCACCTTTCTGTGACCTCCTAAAGAATCGAGCTTTGGAAAGGGACAGTTCGATAGATTTTTATAGGAGAAAGTGCCTTTGAATAGGAAAAATAAGTCTTCCAGCTCAGCGCCTGCGAGGACTCCCCCTTCCGTTGCTGCCTTATTGGGAAATTTACTTCTTTGTTTTTGTCTCTCCCTGAACCCCACCAAGGACACTTTGTGTGGACTTCAGCACCAATCGATCGATATTATTAAAACAGTATTGTTTAGCCCTTTCGTGTATAGACTTTAAGAAAAGTTCATTTTTTTCCCCCAGTATTGCAGCAATACAATGTGTTGGTTTTTATTTTTGCAAAAATTGTTTTCTACCACAATATTTTTTAAAAAAGTATTTTAAATAAATCTCGTGTATACTCACACACTATTGCTTTAAAAGGAGAATATATTTGCACTTATGTATACTTTTTACAGTTTGCCAAAGTATTTTGATGTACAAATTTTTTTTTTTTCCAATAAAATGTATATAAACGACTATGCACTGGGCAAGCACTTACTTTCTCTCGGCTCCTTCTGAGTAAAGTCTTCCACCCCAGCATTTGGGATCTTTGAAGCTGCAACCCCAAATCCTCCAGC
>NW_009914493.1:4832-5156 GCF_000696875.1 Nestor notabilis
CCCGTCTTCCTCCGCTGCTGGTGTAGATTGAAGTACCCGGGGCAGTGGCCGCAAAAGCAGCAGGGTCTAGACCGCCTGTTCCTCCTCCCTTCGAGTCCGAAGAGCTTTCCCCGCTCTTTAGGGCTGGAAGCTGGTGTCCCCATGTCTCCGTGTCCCGCACCGTCGGATCCCTCTGTGCCCCGACGGGGCTTTGCCAGGTGCGGGGGGGAGGAGTCCTTGTGAAGCGCGCAGGGAGGGCAGGTCATGGGTGAGCGGCGAGAGAGATCCGAAACAAACCCGTAGTTTGATAAGGACAGGGGGGGAAGCACCGGGAATGGCGTAGCC
>NW_009914494.1:0-202 GCF_000696875.1 Nestor notabilis
GTCGCCTGCTCCTGCCTTGCCCCCAACAGCACCCAAAAGACCCCCCCGGAGCCCCCCCACGGCCGCTGCCCCACGGCTGCACCCCAGGACCTGTTCCCTATGGTGAGTCCCACTGGCACCCATTGGCACCCATTGATACCCATTGACACCCATTGACACCCATTGGAACCCATTGACACCCCATGGTACCCATTGAACCCCA
>NW_009914494.1:577-830 GCF_000696875.1 Nestor notabilis
CCCCCCTCTGCCCCCCACTGCCCCCCACTGGCCCCCATTGACACCCACTGACACCACTGGCACCCACTGACACCCAGTGCCCCCAGGGCTGTGCTGAGGGGGCCCAGCGGTGGCTGCGGCAGAACCTGGTCTCTGTGGTTGGGGGGAGCCTTGGCTGCGGCCTTGTGGAGGTGAGATGTGGGGCAGGCTGTGGGGCAGGCTATGGGCTATGGGGTGGGCTATGGGGCAGGCTATGGGGCGGGCTATGGGGCTG
>NW_009914495.1:0-2960 GCF_000696875.1 Nestor notabilis
TGTGCGGGCCCGCGGTGGTCTCTGCGCGGTGCCGCTGCTGGGCGCCTCCATTGTCAGCGCTCGGGACTGGGCCCCACAGGCAGCGCACGCTTCTGCGTCCGTGAGGGGACAGTGAGTGGGGGAAGCCACCAGAAACTAGAGTTCTTGGTCGTGAAGAGCCTGCTCGTGGGCTGGTTTCCTCTCCACCCCCTGCAAAGTTTAGTATTAGGCTGCTGAGAACAGCCGCATCCGTCCCCTGAAGGTTCCTGTGAGGGTAAGAGCCTTTTCTGCCCCTCACAACGTTTCTGAGGGCAAAGGTGGTTCTGTGGGACTGTCCTCGGCGAACAGTGGCAACCTGCTCACTTCGTGCAGCAGCAGCCAGGCCCGTCTGCCAGGGCTGAAAACTGCAGTACAGAGAGAAAAGCATCCTACTGCTGGAGAGCTAATTTGCTTCCTTTTGTAGAGACCCCCCCATCCCCCTTGTCTTTTCTTGGGAAAAGACAGTTATGCCAGCAGGACATCAGGGACAGGCACTGCACCTTTATAAGGAACCTCCAGTGAAGCTTCAGCAGGTGGAAGCTTACCTGGGGCGCTGGAGCAGCTGCCTCCCCTGTCCTTTGCGCTCAGGCAGCAGTGGGGGCTGGCAGGTTGCCATTTGCCTTCCTAAAATAACCAGTAGCAAGCGTGTAAAAAGGTGTGTTAAGTACACAATATGCTTGTTCCAATGTTTAGTTTCAACCAGCCTGCACCTGATCAACTAAATTTGTTTATGAAAGCTTATCTGATTCTTCTGTTTTACAGTTTCAAGCTCACGTGGCTAATTAGCATGAGAAAAGTACATAGTGACCGTCCTGCTTCTGCAAATTTAATTAGCCTGATTAGGATCTTTCAGGTGTTCTGACAGAGTAATCTTACACACCTGTTAGAATTATTGGTTCAGGCTATAATGAACATGGCTTCTTAGTCCTTTTGAATGGGAAGGAGTTTTGCAAGTTCAATTCTCTTTCTTAGTCCCCGTCGTCCTGCTGCCTCTGGATCGTTACGATGTGCTGCGCTGCTGTGCCTTTAGAAACATAGTTGCTCAACTTGTTACTTACTGTAACTATCAGAAGAGGGCGCTCACCTAAAGCTGAAAGTGCAGGATTGTGCTTGTACGTGTTCCTTTTCTTTGCGTTTTCCCACTCCACTGTTTCGACGTAGTGCTCAGATATATGATATAATCAGATGACAAAGTATGCCGTGTGGACTAGAAGGATAGAGACAAAAGTGTTATCATGAGGAAAACGATTAAACTTATTTGCATGATTTAATTGTTAGTAATTTTAATCCAGGTGGCTAATTGAGAGTATTAGCTGCTCAGAATTACAGTTGATAGTTTGTTGATAACTGTGATGGTGATGTGTATTGTGTTTAATTATGAGCTGTCGTAGTGTTTGAACTGTGCACTACTGAAGACTGAAGCATCATTAAGGCTTTGTTAGATGAAGATCTGTGAGCCTGTTACAGAATTCTCACTGCAGTAGAAGACGAAAACTAGGTTGACTGTGTTTAGACATGCACTAACATGCGTAGATGAATCCCTAAACCAGAGGAAATAACTAATGAGTTATCTCTTGCTTAGCTTTTTCAAAAGAAAGAACTTTCAAACTTTTCAGAAACCCATGGATTATTTCTAAACCCATGGACAGAACATTACTGAAACAGCTGATAACTAATTACTTGCTGATAACTAATCTAGCTAAAGGGAAATGCTGTCTTCCTTAATGCTCTGCTGGGAAAAACGTCAGGCTTCTCCCATCTTAGTCTGATCTTTTTGTTTGCTTCACACAGGAATTAACATCCATATAATCGTCTGTACAGAAAAATGACATCCAGTTGCTAAAACCTTCATACTGCTGCTCAGTAGGCATTAAATGACTATTCATCTGGAGTCACAGTTGACCGAATATATTTGCTTTTAATAGAAAGGAATGGAAACAGAAATGCGAGTGTGAACAGATTTTATCAAATGTTACAGATATTCATAGTTACATAAATAAATGACACTTAATTTAGTTTCCAAAGTCCAGTGGCTGACAGGTAACCTGAGACAATACAAACAAGCATTTCAGTAAGGTTTTATCGTGTCAGTGACTAAGCAAAGCAATTTTCCTCCTGTGGACCAGGTTGTATGTACAGAATGAATCCTTGTATCATGAATAATTATGAGAACAATGAATAATAAGTATGTGCAATTACTATTTTAACTGGGAACCGATTTGTTCCCAGTATAATCCAGAATCCCAATTCTACGTGGGTGCTTCATGCGTGTCTCTTTCTCCCATATTTCACCAAAATTTCCAAGTACCCCACTAGGGAAACACCCTTTCCTGTAGAGAGGGGTGGGAAGAAGGCAGCCCTGCCAAAATCTGGTGCAGTGTGTTGGGGTTATAGTTGTATTCTCAACAAAAGCATAGTTGTGGGAACATGAGACATAACGGCGGTGTGTTCGTGTTGGTTTTACTTGTGTTGGTTCTAGGCTTCATTGCGGGAATTGCCGTAATGGTGTAGAACAATTTCCTTTAAAGCATGGGGTGGGATTGCAGCTGGCTGGTGACAGTGGCGGCTAGGGGACAAGCCTGTTTCGACTGCAGAAGTAACTCGAGCTTCGGGGGAGTTCTGTTAAATGACTAGCAGTGACAGCAGTGCAAGCATGGAAGCCTGTAGCTGCGATTATTCCCAGAGGACCACTAAGCAGATCACTCAGACTGCCTTCAGCTACCCGCAGACTGGTACAACTGGTGCAGCCGGCCGGGGCCGGCAACGGGACCTCCAGTGCAGGGGCCCCGGTTCCCCGAGAGACGTGAATTCTTTGCAACTTGACGTACCCGCAGCTAGCCTGGAGGAGGCTCTGGAGCCCTCACCGGCCCCTCCGGAGCCCGCTATCGAAGGCAGCCCGGACACACGAGCTGGCGCGGAGGTGCGCGCATGAGCGCGGGGGG
>NW_009914496.1:0-19296 GCF_000696875.1 Nestor notabilis
TCCGTCCCGGCGCCGGCTCCAGCTGCCTCCTTCCATCTCCCCCTCGCTCATTCCTCAGAGACTTTTGGCACCAGTCCTGGGCTTGGCACCGGCCGCAGCTCCTCCGCTGTGTCCCCTGCGTTATTAGGCCAGTGCAGTGGGGCTGGGGGCACCGAGGCACAGCACAAGCCTTGTGCACCAGCCTCTTTTTGCCTCCTTTAAATGCCCGGGACCAGGAAGACAGTCTCACCTCTCTGGCACACTTCCCAGGGGTCACCTTTCCTAGCAAGGGTGCACACAGGAGTTAAAGCCAGATGATGCTGGCTGACAGTCAGCAACCCTCTGTAAATCACTCACCACTACCTCCAGGGATGCAGTTTCTATTCTGAGGACTTGCAAATAATTCCCCTATGGACAAAGGCAGTTGGGATTAGTGCTCACTTCCAGGTGTTCCCATTCACCGGATGCTGCTGCTGTAGTGTTGAACAAGGGTGCACACAGGAGTTAAAGCCAGATGATGCTGGCTGACAGTCAGCAACCCTCTGTAAATCACTCACCACTACCTCCAGGGATGCAGTTTCTATTCTGAGGACTTGCAAATAATTCCCCTATGGACAAAGGCAGTTGGGATTAGTGCTCACTTCCAGGTGTTCCCATTCACCGGATGCTGCTGCTGTAGTGTTGAAGCTGACACCTCACCAGGGACGCTGAAAGGCATTGCCACTACAGGATCCTGCAGAAGATGCTCCCAGCCATTGCCACTGCCAGTTCTCAACACTTCTTGCAGGCATTGCCCTTGGAGCAGGGCAGAGCTGGCTGTGGGGCCCTGGGAAGCAGGCAAGGGCACATGAATGTGCACAAGGCAGCGTGCACCCAGAGCTCCTGCCCTTGGCATGGTTTGGTGCAGAAGACACTCTCTTTCATTGCCATCACTGCCAGGGACAGGGCTAAAGCTGAAGATGGGCTTCACCAGAGGGACTGTGCACAGGAAGCACGTGAGGTACAAACAGACCTCCACAGGATGATCACGACAGACTGATGGAGATGGCTCTGTCCTTCCAAAACCAGGGAAGCCCTTGTGGAAAGGGGGCAGCCCCACAGCTTTAACCACAGCTACACCAGAAAGGCACCACCAGAGAAATGACCCTGCCAGCACCTTGCTTCACAGCTCACTCTGGCAGCATTAAGTCCTTCTCCCACTTCCTCCAGAAGCAAAAAACCCCAGAGTTAATGCAAATAGAAGAAAGCTGTCTCCTTCCCAGGGCCTGGGAGACAAACCACAGAGGCATCTGCATACTTGTGTAGCTTCTTCCTATCCAGTCATCCTAAAAGCATTCAAGTAATTTTAAATCTGGGATCCTTCTACTCTGTAAGAACAGGTCCTGGGGACTGGATCCACTGTGAAGTGGCTGAAGCCTGTACATGCCAAGTGGGTATCTCTGCCAAGTAATGGCAGGATGCAGGCTCCACTGCTGCATTTGTTTCTTCCCAATATTTCTAATGTACTTGCTCCACAGACATCTACAGGAAAACCAAAAGCAATTCCTATTAATTCCCTCCCTCTTTTTATCTATAATACATATCCCTATCACCTTCAGACTTACATGAGAACCCGTCTTAAACTTAACTTAATTTTACAAGGCTGATTCTAACAAAACCACCCCACTGTACACACTCACTAAGAGCTTTTCACATGGGGAGTGCCAGCCCTGCCCCATGTGCTGCCCAGAGCTGGCACAGACTGCTCACCAACCAGCACTACGACAAACATCATGCTTTCTCCATAAGTCATGGGATAGGGCTGGTATTTTGGAGAACAGGTACAGCCTCTTCTCACAACACATCACGCCCCAGAGGATCCCATGTCATCTTCCAAAAAGCCTGTGGCCAGGAGCTATTCCTGTCCCATTGATGAGCTATTGCTGGCATGGCTGTCACACAGTTGCACCGGGCACAGTGTTAATAACAGCTAAAGGCTGGCAGCCAATGTCCTCACCAGCAAGAGAAGCCACCATCACTGCTGGTACCATCCCAAGGGCTGGCCCCACTTCTGCTGGAAAACAGGGGGCTCCTGAAGAGGTGTGAGCAGGGGGCAAGCTGTGCCTTGCCAGCGAGCAGCCCCCGCCAGCCATTAGCATGCAGTGATTTTCCACTTGCTGCTGTGTGCAGGCATTTCCCCCAGGTCTGGAAGGGAGCAGCTACTGCAGAGCAGGCGCTTGCTCTATTAGCATAGCGGGAACAGTAACCCTTTTCTTTTAATAACGCTGAATTGCTGGGCGGGTGCTGCCGGGCCGGGGCTGTGACACCGCGCGGGTGGCCAGGGAAAAAGCCATGGGGAAGATGTGAAACCTGCTGCCCACAGGCAGCGGCACCAGAGAGGCTGCAGAGACAGTGGCTTTCCAAGGATGGGATGAGCCTCCTGCGCTGAAGCAGCTCTCCTGTACCCCCAGGTGAGGGGCTCATCCCATAGAGGTCCAGCACACAGCACCCCGCGCTGGGGCTTGGGCTGCGATGCCATCGCCAGGATGGACCTTGGTGCTGGGCCAGTGGTCTCTGCTGGGCTTTGTGCCCCAAAATTGAAGGGGCACCAGGCACTACACAAAGCCTACCGAGATACATGAATGTCAAAGACATTCCCCAGCCTCCCGCTGTCCCACGGCTGCCCCATGCCTGCCTGTCACCACTGCTTTTCCCTTAGGAAGTTTCTCATAAAAAATAATCCTCATGCGTATGTTCCAGTCTCCAATAGTGCATTCAGGAACATGAGAAAACTTAAGATCTGCATTATTTCTTTTCTTTAGAGTCTAAATTGCTTGGTTTTGATTCTGAAAACAAACCTTTCAAATCATGTAATCTCTTGGAACTGGTGCCTAACACTCTTGTAACAGGGTTCCTGGCCTCTGCTGCTCAACCAGACATTGCCAAACATCTGCCTGGCAGCATCCCTGGCTCTGCCACCCATTCACCCTGGGGACCAGGTCACTCCTGGAACAGTGCACTGGGATTGTTGCTGTGGGATGGTGGTCATCAAGAGAACAGCTCTGACCAATGCAGGATCGATTACAAAAGATCACCACCCAGCGTGATGAGCCTTGATACACACACTCACACAAAGAGGCCATTTAATGATAAAGGAGAGTTATTTCCAGCAGGGCAGTTGCTGCTTCTACTTTGAGGCGCAACAGACAAGCTATGAATATACCACCAGGCTGGTGCTGTGACCAGGACACAGGGAAATGCGCCGGCACTTGCCTGTGGGACACCCTCTCCCAGTGCTTGTGGCGCTCCCATCCAGCTAATGCTTCACCTTCCAACACCAATTACATTTTTCCCTAACCCAGATGCACAATGGGCTCCCCCAGAGGAACCAAGGGCCCCTTGTCTTATCCACAGCTCCAAGAAGCACTCCCCACCTTCTCCAGCCCCCTCAGAGGTCCTGGCAAAGGCTGAATCACTGTATTTCCCCCCAAAGGATGGTCTGTTTTGTAAATACCAGTGAATGCGGTTACAAGTACTGATTTGTTTAGTAAACACACGAAAGACAAATAAACTTTGCAGGTAATTAGTCCTCACAGACTCACAAAACTCCTCAATTTCACTAAACAAAGAGATGAAATCACTGAAAACATTTGTCAGGGATGTTTCTGTGGAGTTTCTGCTGCACAAGCAGGGGTTTGCTCCTGCAAAACCTCCAGCAAAGTTGCTGTGGTTTTCATGTAGGCATCTTGAAGATGAAAAGAAATACAAAACAGGCTGCATTTTTACATATGGAAGAGTGGCATAAGCAGAATGCTCCAGAGGCAGCCTTCCCTTCCCATGGGAATATCACTGAGCTACAAGAGCCTGGCCGGGACATTAATCCCATGCCACGAAGGCAGGCGCCAGACCAGCACAAGGAATTGCGAGCATCTCTTATTATTAGCAAAAGCAGGGAGGCCCCTATGGCAAATGTATAGGAAAGCAAAGGGCTGTACTATTAACAGCCTGAGGCACGGCCTGAGTCTGTCCCAGGGTGGATGGAGAGAGCCTCAAGCGCCCATGTTCTCCCAAAACCACGGCTGGTTTAGCAGGGAGCTGCCTGGGAGCTCTTCCCCTTCACAGCAGCCTCTCCTGCTCACACCAAGCAGAAAGAGCTGATCAATCCTCTCCTACCAAAGCCAAACCCTGCACAGGAGCAGCATAGAATTACAGAATGGTTTGGCTTGGAAAGTTCCTTAAGATCACCCAGTTCCAGCGCCCTGCCATGGGCAGGGACACCTTACACCAGACTATGTCACCCCAGGCCCTGTCCAACCTGCACTTGAACACTGCCAGGGATGGAGCATTTACCCCTTCTTTGGGCAACCTGTGCCGGTGCCTCACCACCCTCACAGTAAAGAGCTTCTTCCTTACATTCAACACAACTTCCCGTGTTTAAGTCTGAACCCATTACCCCTTGTCCTATCACTACAGTCCCTGACGAAGAGTGTCTCTTCAGGATGGTGAGGGCTTGCATCACACACATGCACATACATACACACAACTGGCTGGGCACAAGGGGCATGCTCCTGCTGGTGCCCAGCTACCTGCCCCCAGCACACTCAGCAGCTAAATAAATCATCACTGGCAACAGAGACACATCTGTCTGTCAGGCTTGCACCACTAAATGCCATTTAATAGACTGCATTTGACCTCCTCATGTATTTTTGCACATAGTTCTAGTGACAGCTGTTGTCTGGGGAAGATTCTGGCCCTAATTCTGGCCTAGGCTTGGGATTAATTAACAACACAGAGGAATCTCTGTCAGGTGCAGTGCTCCGCTCCCTGCAAGCAAGGGCAGGTCTTTGCAAGTTTAACCCTGCATGACAAATTCACACACAGCCTCCTTTCACTTGCACAGGGTTGGACCATTCACATACCGAGTTTTCCACACCCGAATTTGGAGGCAAACCCCATCCAGCAGAGCTTCTCTGCTTGTGGGAACCAGGATTCAAATTCCCTGATGGCTTCAAGCATCAGCATGAGCATCCCTGGGATGCAGGTGGAAGCAGGAAAGTGACAGGACCCAAAGGTTTCTGCAAGATAGAACCTGCCCACTTTGGCTTACAGGGCTCCACTGTCACACTCCAGCACTTTGGGGTCTCTGGAAGGTTGCAACCACATGCCAAGGGCTGTGCCTGACCCACCCCAACAGCAGAAGACATCAAAGCTAAGAGGATGCCTAGGGCAGGAGGTAGTCGGGTCCAACAAGCATTGAGCAGGCAGCAGTGACACCAGCATGGTGTTCTTCCCATTCAGGAGCACTACAGAAGACATTTAAAACAAACAAGCATCAGGCACAGCTTCTCTTGGCACCCTTTCAGTTAAAATCTGCCACAACGATGGCCCTTCTTTAGGTCATTGACTGCATAAGGAGAGACACTTCTTGCTCAGGGACAGCAAATGTCTGTCCCCTGCCCACAGGCACTGCAGCCCCAGGGGTACTTCCAGGGCTGGAGGGGAGCCACACATGCTGCTGCAAACCTTCTTTGAGGGTGCCAGGACAACCCAGAGGCAGCTTCAGAAAACCCTTTTATACCAACCCTCACACACACAAAAGCATTATTATTTGACAGCAAATTCTTTCCTTCCCCCGGCCCCCCACGGCCACAGTGGTTGCCAGGCTGGTCCTGGCAAGAGCATCCTGCCCTTAGCCTGTGCTGAAGGGCTGAGCTGGAGTGATGTGTTCTGGTTCCCCGCTCCAAAACTGAATCAAGAGGTAGAAGAGGAAAAGTGAAGGAAGCGAAGATTAAACAAGCAGGATCTATGTCCTGATTGCTCAGGGACTGAGCTGGCTGTGCTACTCCAGGCAGAAAGCACAGATCCTACATGGCTGCCTGCCCTTCTGCCAGCCAGGGGGAAGGCTCCAGGGGCCACAGCAACATGGGCTTGGTTCTTGGGCTCAAACCCACCAGCTTGGAAACATCCAAGCCCAAACTTTCATAGGGTACAAGCCCCCTAAAGCACAACATCAGAACAAAAGCGCTTCTCCTTCCTTTCCAAATTACAAAGGTGCCTGAGGCTGTTGAGCCTGAGCCTCCTCCTAGGAGCCAGCAACCTCTGCCCCAGCTCTGCACTCACCAGGTCCCCATCCCAGCGCCTGCTTTCCCAGGACACATCCTGGCTCCAGGCTGGGTGCCAGACCAGGCTGTCCCCACACTGAGTGCTGGGCTGTGCTGTCTCAGGCTTCTGTTGTGGCTGCTGTGAAGAATTCAGAAGTCCTGAGAAAGAAAGAGGCAGCAACCCCATCCCAGCTCTCAGCCGCATGTCTTTTTTGCTAAGGGAAGACTGAATTATGGGGAGAGGCAGGTTTTAAATCAGTGCATGGTATAAATAATTGCACCATCTGTTTATGATCCTGAGACGGCAACACAAAATGCCAGAATAAGACTTGAGAAGAACCAGAAAACACAATCCAAGTAAAATCCAGCAGTTCCTGCTATCTGCCTTTTTCTTGTAGAAACTAATGAGCTCATCACAGACTCCTGCCTTGTGTCGGGCAGCATCAGCAACGGTGGGAGAAGCACGGAGGTACATGTTAAGCTTCAGCCTGTGTGGGCTTAAGCAGCTTATAGTGACCCCTGGGACCATGCAAGGGACCACAGCCTGGTTCCAGTCAGGTGGAGAAGCAGCAGCTCTAGGTCAGGATCTATTAATTTTAAATCTAATTTTAAATCTAATTACCCTGCAGATTTTCCTTTGAAGCACCTGTCTTGCTTCACCAATGAATGAAGCAGGGCATATACATACATACACACACACCGCATACATATGCTTGTTTCAATGGCTCTCTGCTCCTCCCAGCCACCCCCCGAGGGTGAGCAGAAATCTGGTTCCTATTTGGGTAGAAACCCTGCAGGGCATAAGACCAACTGTTAAAGGGTACAAAGTCAACTTCATGCACTGAACAGCACTTCACCAGCCTGAAGCAGGAGTTAAGGGTATAGAGAAGACAAAGACACCCAATATCTGCCAGAGCTTCCCAGCCTCAGGACCAGCTGCTCTGAAATGCCTTGGCTCTGATTGTGAATATACCTGAAACACAGATACACTTACCAGCTGGCTGAACCATGCCTTCATTTCCCCAGGAGACAGAGAGAAGGCATCAACCTTACCTTATCTTCCTCCCAGTCCAGGATGTCCTGGTCTCTCTCCAGGAGACACTGCACTGGATCCATTTCACTCTGCTGAAGCACACGCCTGTGCCTTGCCTGAGGATGTTCATTGAAGATCAACACTTCACCACTGCCTAAAAATTTATTCTTGCCTGTAACAACCCCTCTGTGCCCTGCACAATCCTCTGCAAGACTGATAAATCGTGGACGGTGCTTTGTTCTGGGGAAAGACCCATCTTGGGAGGGCAAAGAGTCATCATCTACCAGTGCATAGTCAGGCTCATCCTTGGGACTGCGCACACTGCTCCTCAGACAAAAGAAGCCATAGACATCTTCCTCATCTTCCTCGTCAACTGAAGAGCTCCAGGTCAGAAGCTCATCCCACTGGCCTGGAGACGCAGGTGGCTTTGCTCGGTGCTCAGCACTCTTCATCTCCACTGTCCGTGCACAGAAACCACCATTAGGGAAGGGAAAGCTGGCAGTGGAAAAATACAACTTCTTAGCAAGAACCACATGGAAGACAACATTCGTTTTCTTTTCCCTGTTTTCCTTTACATTTTATTTGTTCAGAAAGAGATGTAATGGTTCTTACTCCAGGTATGCCCCTGCTTTACTCACTGGAGCATGCAGACCCTGCACCATCTGTTTCTGAGGTTGCAGCATGCTGTAAAGCACAGCTAGCCTAACCTTCAGTCAGGTCAAGAGGTGGTTTAAAATACCACATACACATTGGAACAGTGACCAGTTATAGCTGCTCATCTTGTATCAGTTCCCTGTTTGTCATCCACTAACGTGCCTCTTGCAAAAGATGCTATCTGTGCAATCACACTGGGACTGCTGCTCAGCCTTTCCCCCACGTTGTTTTATATTAATGTCTCTTAAAATGGAGAAGTCCTTTTATGTTTTCAGAACCTGTGCTCTTCCCACTGCCAGCAATGCAGTGCTGAGAAAGAGGAAGGCTTTGGAGGGGTCTTGTTAAGATATGATGCATGCAGGTGCTGTCTGAAGGTTTGTTTCAGGCAGTGCAGGAAATGCTGTCTCAGGCCTTCCAGGAGAAGCTGGGACCATGCCTTCTGCATGTGCAGGAGGAGCTCAGCAGAGGCAAATGGTGATCTGTCCATCTCCTCCCACCCAGGCACAGCAGCAGCACTGGGAGAACTCATCCTCCCTCTGTGGCGAGAATGGAGCATCAGGGTGGCAGGAGTCTGCCTCACTGTCCCCGAGGCTCCTATTGACATTCAGCTCCCTCACTTCTGTCTACAGCACAAACAGCAGCTTATCAGACACAGAAGGCTTAGAGACAGATGTGCAGAGGTGCCAGGCACAGAGAGGCTGTAACACGCTGAACAGAACCACTCCTGTTCGCTTTCCTGCACAAGTGAATCGCTTTGAACTCTGAAGTGTGGGCCGAGGGTGACAAGGTTCAAGGAAAATGATCAAGATGGAAATAATTAAGCTCTCCTTCCTACACTGGCAGGTGCAGGTTTTTATAGCTTTTGATTCTCACTCGGAGTGAGAACAAAATCCACATTGAATCTTTACTCCTGTCTCTCAGGGACCTGTCCCTTGCCACGCACACGTCGAGCCCTGCGCAGCGCAGGCATGGTCCCCAGGACAAGGTGACAGAAGAGCAATGCAGTGACTGCTGTTTGTCAACACCAGCAGCCCCACACGTGCGAGGTCCCTGCCACACTGTACCTTGGTGATGTTACCTCCGCTGTCTCCACTGAGATAGCTGCTCTGCTCTGTGCAGCGTGCCCCTTCCAGCTCCTCCTGCTCCTGCAAAAGGTTCTGCGGGGAGGGAGCACCCCAAAGAGCCAAACCTCCCTGCACGCAGCAGAGTACAAGCGATGTGAGGGTTTAGCAGCCTCCAACTTGACTTCCAGCTCCAGCAGCCTGTCAAGAAAGCCAAAGGTCAGAAATCACGGGTTCACTGTATCAACAGGTTTGCTGGGTGAGTTACTCCTGATTTCACTGGAAAAGCACTTCCTACAACTGCTACCTGCACCATTCACTTGCCCTTAGGTACAATCCATCACACAGAATATTAGCCTTAAAAGATTAGCTTGGGGGGGAAAGTGCTAAATGCAAGCTTTACCAGGATAAAGTCTCTCTTTGGGGAGAAAAACAAGCCAAACCCCACCACATTTCATTTCTGGGCCATCAATTTGCATTTCAGAACATTTTGACTCATTAGTCAAGAAGAAAACAACAACACACCAAAACAAAGAAACAAACAGAGGGCAACATTCAGACTATCTGATTGAAGAGTCTGATGAACAAATGGGATTTGTGACTTTAAATTACTCACGATTCTTAAAGATTACATTAAAGATTACATTAAAGAACAAAAAGTAACTTTGTCTGTAGTAACCTTGCAAAAAAAGTTACTTTTGACCGACATTAACGATATACAGAGTTTCCTGAAAATAAACCCAAAACCAACAGAAAACACATCGCTGTAGCCACTGGCAAAATCATAGTATTTTTCAGTCCTTCATTACTAGTCAGCCTGCACTTGTGTTTAAGCTACCCTCTTCTTTTTGCTAAGTGTCCTACCCCTGTCACCAATGTCAGGACAGAGCAGGCAGGCTATGGAGGAGAAGGAGGAAGCCACAACGCATCTGCTCAATAAATATCAGAAATGGACAATGTGCAAACTGCTGATGAACCAGGGTGGTCTCTGTCCAGTTCTTTCGGGTGCAACAATTTTGCTTCGAAGAGCAGAGCTGAACAGATCTGCTTCTGCAAAAAGGTCAGGCTTTCTGGCTCTTTTGAGCCCCTTGATAACATCTCTTTTACTAATGTGCAAGGCAAGCTCCTCAGGTTACATCAGCACCACTCCAAAAGCAAGACTATGGTAAAATTTGCTATACACGCATGTAAGACCAATTTTAAAATGTTATTAAAATGTTAAGCTTCTCATAAGCCCTGACTCTGCACAAAATCTTAACGCTTGCTCAGTTTCCCACCCACCAATAATCTGGGCAAAGGGAAAACAAATTGCACTGAGGAATTGCTCTGTGATACACAGAAGCGTGCGAGGACGCTTGAGAGTGTAAATGCATTAATTAACCAATAGATAGAAATAATCCAGGTCTTGGTGATTTCCTACCACTATTCTAGATGGATTTACTCCCTTGTTGAAAGTAATCTTGCTCGATATTGCAGAAGTGCTCCAGAAGAGGCAGACCATGTGGAGACCCCACAGCAGGAGCCAGCCAGGCACAGTGATGTGAGCCTCCTTGTACACTGGTGGTGGCCGAGGTCGGATGATCAGACCTCACCTCTCCAAGCTCCTTTGCTTTTGCTGAACAAGACCCAAAAAACAAGCTGCTGCAGCCCAGATCTTCGTCGGTGGAGCAGGAAAAACCAAAGGGAGCAAAGCAAAATGAAAGAGGCAAAGCCAAGCTGTAAGGGACTGCAAGGTCGTGCCGCCCTCTGGTGACCACCGGGACATTTTGACCTTCTCCAGCAGACGCAGCGAGAGCCGTGTAGCGGGTTATCCCTGTTCCTGCTGCCACCAGCCCAAGCGCAGGCTCTCCAGCCGGGATGCCAGGCTGCTGCTGGGAGTCCCTGCCAGTACAGTGCAGGAGCAAGGACATAATGTGAATTCCGGTACCGGTCGGGGATGGTCTGTAGTTGCCATTCATTGTTTAGGCCACCTTCCTACCCAGCCTCTGCCCCTCCTTTAGCCATGGCTTATGTAGTCTCCTCGTTTCTGAATCACACCGAGTCCCAGTAAGCACCACCTGGGCAGACTTGTGCTGATGAGGTGGTTAAGGAAACCAGAGAGAGGGCTTGCCCACATAAACACCATTCTCAGGGTTAACCAGCACAGCTGCTCATTCCTCATAGCAGAGCCTGGGACCAGGCAGGACTACAGGCAAGTTTAAAGCATGAGCAGACTGATGGTTTGGCTCAGCTTTGATGAGTTCTGACATGTGTCCTGCTACGGGCAGGGGCCTGGGTATGCTTTCCCCTCCACCTTGCTGCTCTTACCCATGCACAGCTTCCCTGCAGCATCTTGTCCTTGCAGAAGTTGTCCAACAATTTGGCACCTCATGGACCTGTAACAATAACTTCAGGGCTGTTCTTTTATGTCCACAGAACTCAGGAGTGCTGATCCCCTATAGCAATGGCTCAGCGTAGCCAGACCAAATCCTCACTCCAGTCCTTGCACCAGGAAAACATCAGCATGAATGGCTAAGACATGCGAGCAGAGCTGACATGTATCTGTAATAGCAGTGATGTTCTAGCAGACGGGGGGATAAAGGATTTTTACCTCACCCTGGTGCTTCTACCAACATCTATTATCTCACAGATGCAGACACATAAATCAAATGTTTAAAACATTCCATCAGCAAAGGAGCAGAGAATTCAGCTATGAAAAAACATCTTTAAATTCGCTCCAAGCTCCAAAGCCATATAAAAAGCCTCTCCTTGAGTGCTGGCACGACCCCTCTGGAGAGGTTCCACTGGTCGAGGTTGCTGCCTCCCACCCTGATTGCAGCCAGGCCTGGTAAGATCCCATGG
The DNA here is from genome assembly GCF_000696875.1 of Nestor notabilis. Classification (NCBI taxonomy): domain Eukaryota; kingdom Metazoa; phylum Chordata; class Aves; order Psittaciformes; family Psittacidae; genus Nestor; species Nestor notabilis. The sequence goes on from NW_009914496.1 coordinate 11,649, forward strand.
GCCAGCACTGCTTCCCACCACCATGGCCTGCCACAAGTACAGCATGCACAGTACTTTAAATCCACGTATCAGATTGCCCATGTGCCTTGTGATGTTTTAATTTATAAATTTTGAAGTTAAAATAAATTTTCCTTTTCCTTGGTACTAAATAGATCAAAATTAAATTCAGATTCAAACATACAGAACAACTTCAGCTGATAAACAGTATTAAAGAAATATCTTAGTGGGAAAGAAAGCCTGGTAAATGCATCAGAAAAATCACCTGCTTTCTCTACAGAAAAGTTAAAACACCTCACTAAAGGCAGGACATCTGCTTTTCCCCTTGCCATCCTTCCCTTGGGTAGCTTTCAACAAAGAGGAAGAGACGTTTTCCCTTTTGAAAGCCTTTTCAGACCTTTTCAGAACAGATTAAAATATATGTTGTGGTTACCAGGATTACTCACCTGCATGTACTCATGTAGGAGCATGCTACATAACCAGCTGAACCAACAGGCACTCGCAGGGAATACCATCATTTTAAAGGACTACCATTGACATTTATTCTAGGCCATCTGCAAACATCAAATAAGCTCAAGGTATTTTGCTTGCCCAAACACGGAACTTTTCAGCTGTGCTCTCCTGTGCCCATGGGCAGTTTGCTTTGGGAAGTGCCTGTTCGCTGAGGGACAAGCCAGACCAGAAGTGGTGGCTCTACAGAACATCAAAGTTTAGCTGAGGAACAAAGACCAGTTTTGGCTTCTCAAGTCACTCAAGATCACTAATCTTCAACCAATCAGTCTGATGCTCATTTCCATTGGTGCTCTCTCTGCCGTCCCAATCAATTATATTCTACTTAAGGCTATGTTTTTCAACAGCCATCTTCAAAGTTGAAAGGCCAAATCACTCGTTTAGTGAGGCTCTTCCAGAACCGACTGTAACATTGTGGTGGGGAAATAATTACTTTTGACAAGATACATGGCATACTTTTAAGTGTACCAGCATTGAGAAGACCTCACATGACAAAAAGCTGTGGGAAGGTGAATCAGGCAATAACCTACAGCAGCCAAAATCCCTGGCTGAGGACACGAACATCCTCTACTCTCTGCCAGAGGAAGTAATGATTAAAAACCCCCACTGCTGATAAGACTTTATTCCACTGAAGACATGAAAACTCATGCCTGCAAGATGCAGGCAATCATGAAAACTGCCTGCATCCTGCCAGATAAAACCTGAGGGAAAGCTACATCTTTAGTGATATAAACCCACTTAAAAGATTTAACAGCTTTAGATGATGGCTCCTATACTAAAGGATTGCCATGAGTCAAAAAAAAACAACCAACCACCAAACAAATCACACCTTCACCATCTGACTGGTGTATTTCTGCCTATTCTTTCAGATTAAAAACACCTCTCAAGTAAAATCCTCAGTGACCAGTTGAAAAGTAAATCTAGTTAATATAAAAATAAGTTTCTTCTCTCCTGTTAAGCCAAGAGCAATGATACAGAACAAACCATCATGAGGCTGGTATCCAAGTCAAAAACAAGCAAGGAAAAAGCTGGGATTTTAATTCCTGTCAAAGATTGTTTCCCTTCTTTTCAAAAAGACACCAAATCAATTCAATATTACTCTGATTGTCTTTCAGACACACTACCCACTTAACTCACAAGACACTAAGAGACAGAATTCCAAGGATTTCTCTAAAAGCACGGTTGAATTCTTGTAGGAAAGATTTGACTCAAAGAATCCCAGCTTTAGATCTACTTCCCTTGCATATTTCTATTCAGCTTCATAAAGCTAAACTATGTTTAAATGTTTAATGGAAATTAAATGGAATTTAATGGATACCTAAAAGTTTAAATGACTGGAAAACTGCACACTTAAAAGAAAAAAAAAAAAACAACCCACATTCCATACCAGTAATAATTTAATGGAAGTTTAAAAATTCCCCATTTCCATTGTATCACCAGGGCTGTGAAACTCTACAGCTCCTCTTACAGCACCTCAGAACAGCCACGGAGGAAGGCCTAGGGGTCGTGCTGCCCCCAGGTTCACACATACTTGCTGGTAACCACCAGCAAGTCGTTCCCAGCTGAGAGCAGCCAATGCTTCTTTCCCTCTTCATGTTCCCAGAAATGCAAAAGTTTACTTTCAATCTCCACATTTAGAAATTTCCATTCCAAGTGTTCAGAGCAGAAACTGCACTTTTATATATATAAATATAAATTAGGCATATTTACACCTCTGCAGGACCCATATACATCAATCTGGGGTCTATCTGAATTACTGCAGGAAAGAAGAAATACGATGCTCAGTTAGGAAAAGTGACATTTTAACAGCAGCTTTTTCACCCCCAGATGTTTCAAAGATCCCTCCTTGGATTGCTTACTGAAAATAATGGACAGCGTAACTAATTTCTATACAGTTTTCAAAAAGCCATTCTCCAGGTCCCAATCCCTACACTGAAATACAAATGACACACTTGCACACCAGTGCAATTTGCCAGGTGAGGTACAGAAGTGTGCCTGCAGAGAACTGGAGAAGAAGCAAGCCTCCTCCCCTTTTATAAAGTGTTAAGCAAAACCAAGCAAACCAGCGAACCCCAACCTATAGAAAAGTTTCTCACATCTCAAGTACAAAGAAACAATATGCAAATGTGTACATATTTATGGTGAACTGCTGTCCATGTAAACAACCCAATGAAAAGTCACGTACAAGCAGTTGAGACCAGAATTCATATCCTGCTTCACAACAGCCACCAGTTTCATCACTGTTTGCTTTCCTTCCTCCTACCCATTTTAAAACTTTAGGACATAACTCCTGGTGTGGTGTATTAGCACCCAAAAATCTTGGGTATCATCAAAACCTCAACTTATTTCACACAAGCCTTTAACATGTATCTGTGTATACGTATGCTTTGCTTGGTGCTCTGCAGACAACCTTCCCTGCAGAGTGATAAGCAAGTCCCTGCTGCAAACCAGTTCTGACTGTTCTCCAGGATTTCTAACTCTCTAATCTATGGTCACACACAAAGATTTGTAGCTATCCAATGTAAACACTCTCCCTCTCACGAGATACATGGATTAGTCAGCATAACTATGTTGTTGAAGGCATTTGTCTGAAATACTCTTTCTTGGTGTACAATTGGGATAAAACAAATAGGCAACACATGAATATGAGCAAAGGCAGTTCCCTTTGCCCAGCTCCAACGGACTGCAAAAAAGACCCAACATTTTTTGCTGAAATCTAGTTTCAAAGTGAAAGCTCAGACCTATGATGCCCTTTATATACATTTCACCACTCTAGAAGTGAATGAAAAAGGTGTCAAACACACTTCTTCCCTAGCCAACATGTAACGGCAATGAAGGTCTATTATTTCATAAGGCATATTCATCTTCAGTGAGAATCCAAGCACAAGCAAGAATTCTGCCAAGTCGTGTGATCCTATGACTTCATCTTCATCTATCCAACATCTTGAAATTTCAGGATCTCCCACTCTGTTCCTCAGATGGAATAATCCCTGTCACAGTGGGCATTTTTTATTTAACACAACTGAAGAGCAGGGCTAAATAAAAAACCCTCAGCAGCTGGACCTCTGTATCTTTCAAAAAGGAGGGACATACAAATGACCAATTTTTGCAGTTCTCTGGCTTTATCTCATAACCTGCCTTTTTACAATATCTCTCTGTACATATAAATTAGAAAGAGATAAAGCCAATGATTAACTGCAGCGTTCATGAGAAAAACTCCAGTCTGTGTTACACAGTCTCTTCTGACTGGAGATCACTGAGGTGTAAAGGTGAGAATCATCCAGCTGATAACAAAGTAGAAGAGGAAGATGGGGTACACGACGAGACCTTTGCGGTTTGGAGGCTGACTGTCTGCCAGGAAAGCTGTAGATGCTGGTGAGAAGGAAAAATACTTGAAATGTAAGCAGCATAAAACTGAAAGCCCCAGATTCCTGCAGATGTTTACAATTTTGAATTAGGATCTGCATTACAATCATGTTGAAAGAGAAAACAGAGTCATCCATTGGCTCAATACCAATGGTCTATAAGCCCCAATTAAAACTTTTTTTATCACAGAGAAAGATAAATGTCAATTAACATTCTGTAACAAGAATCAGACTTACAGATTAAGAGCAGGAAAAATAATGCAAATGCAGCAGCATGAAATAAGCATTTTCCGATAGTATTTATAACATAGATCACAGAATAAAACACCCATGAGTCTCCCATGTGGTTTAATTGTAAATTATCATCCTTCTGCCAAAAGCAATCTGCATATGACCATGAAAATCAACAGAAGCAGATGCTGAATCTCCCCCAACACAAGGATGGGAAGAACTATTTCTACAATGCTTCAGCAGCCTAAGTAACACTTTGAACTACAATATCCATCAGCTTTAGCCAACAGAATGCATGCAGATCTACCTCCTTAAGTGTCATGCTACTCAGTGCACACAACAGTGTTATAACACACAAAGGTACTCACCTAATGTTGACCAACCAAACATAGCTACTACTACGATAAGACGAATGATGAAGCTGATGGTCCCAGCCCCTGCCAGCAGCACCAGCCTGCACACCAGCATTGCTACCGTCAGGGGCATGATGCAGTAACCCAGAACACACAGGCTCTGAAAAAAGGATCTGGAAAGGAGAGACATAAATGGGGGAAAAATGTAGTCAAACCAAAGCATTGCAGAAACTCCCTGTGTGGGAGCATTTTAACTGCTACTAAATACACCAGCACTCACATAGTTCCTCCAAGAAGCTTTGAGTTTAGAGTGATGACAACTGCACCAAACCAGATGATGACAAAAACCTCAGCAAACTGGGGCCCTCCGTCGTCTTTACTATCTGCTGATCCACCCTGAAGCATCCTGTTGTAGGTAACAGATAAAAGGAGTCATTTGCAATCAGTAACTGAGTTTTCATAGAAATGGAGGAGATGAGAGCCCAAAATATTAATCCCCAGTTAGGCTGCAGACCAATAATTTTTCATTTGTTTTCTTATTTTCAGTAATATCCTCAATTTTGTATAGGAAAGAAAGATGTCTGTGGCTCAGCTGAAGGCATTTCAGTCCATTTGTTTATTTCTTTTGAAAACTCTATATGCTTACACATATTCTCTGTATGTATAAGCATACAGAGAATAAAACCATAGAGAATGGGCTAGATGAAAACTCAAGTACCAAAAGTTTGGTAACCTCTCAAACCAGGCAGTGTAGTGCACGATAAAACACACAAGCCTTACAGAAAGCATGTAATAACTATTGCATATGAGCTACACAAAGCCTGGACAAGTGACCACACACTGATTTGAATATTTAAATTACACCCTTTATGTCTGCTAAAGCTTTACCAAAATTTTACTGCATGGTTTCTGTACATGGAGTACTTAAGTGTGTCACAGTTAGCTGTTAAATCTCACCAGCACTTCCCTCCCACCCCAGGCAGACCTACACACATATGCTCCAGTGAAGTCAAGAAGCTCTCTTCTTAGCACATACACTGCAGCTCTGAGACAAAGGGTTTGGCCTGCAGGTTAGGGTCGACGTCATCCAAATGCATTAGAAGCAAAGACAGTGTGAACTGGGAGGGGTACCTTTCACTACAGTCATTCTTAAGACAGGGAACTAGGAAGAGTTCACCCTTAAATCCTAAATCTAAAGATGGGAAGTTCCTAACAGGCTTGAAGCATCACAAAAATGTTTAATAAGAAAATCTAAACAGGCTGTGTTTGCAGAAGGCCAGAGGAGGATCAGATGAACTTGATCTCACACGTCTAATCAGGAATTTTTAATTTCTCCTTTATTAAACATGAAACACTACAAAAACCTAAATCCACACACTGTAAGTACTTACAGTGCAAGTGAGACACAAAGCACCAAAGGGCCCCAAAGATCCCCTGTAGGTAAAGGAAAAAATAAAAGTTATAAATATCATAGCATGATGCTCAGTTTCATTTTCCTGGGAGCAATGAAACACCTTTTCCAACTCCCGATGTATCATCTTCCATATCACACTTCCTTATAATTTTCCTGTTTAGCATCTTATGCCGTATTCTACAACATAATTTATTCAAATAATATATGAATCAATATGGCAGCTGCTGAAGCAAACTGCCCTATGTATCATGGCACAAGTTCCACTTTTAAAGAGCTCTGGTAACACTCTGGGTTTTCATATTTGCTATTCAGCATTCTACAGCAGCAGAAAACATGGAACAGATACTTCCGAACCCCTGTTCCACTGAACTCTTCCTCTTCCCATTCAGGCAAAGCCTGCTGCCAAAACATCCTTTGAGGATTCTGAATGTCATCTTATACGTACAGTCTCTGAGGAGCGCGCTACTCTTCTTCGGATACATGACATGGACAAATTTCTTCCCAACAGCCTTCAGATCTCTCATCTGAAACACAGATGTTCTTTAATTTATCCTTCCATAACAATCACAGCTCACAACTAAAACCAGAAAGACAGAAGTAAAGGAGTACTGGTGGTAAATTAAGACAGGATCCAACCCAAAAATTACCGTAGCATCCTCCGCAACGAGCAATGCCTACTTTTTTCTACATTCCTTAACAACCACAATATCTTACATACTTATTAACACCCAATTAAGAACAATAATTAGTTTGCTCCTCTAGGAAAAGAAAATTAATGAAAAATCCTATTAGTTAAGAGAGTTTTCTCCCAAGGTCCATTTCTGATCTTCGCCTTTGCAAAGATTTTGAGATCACAGAGAAACTTTGGGGCTGTAATTCAGGTATTTTTTGACCTGCAAGAATTCATTTTACGTGGCTAGTTCCTAAAAATAAAATCCCCAAACTTACAATGAAGTCAAGCTATGCAAAAATATAGGTTTTGCTTAACAATTGGCTAAAGATACCAGCAAAACATGTGTTTTGCATTAGGCAGAGGCACAGACTTACAATTGTATCCTTAACGGGCTCGTCCAGTGTGGAGTAGTCTTCGTCAGGAGAGCGAGATCCAACAGGAACAGTAATCTCCCCTTCCACTGGGATATCTCCGGATATTGAGACATCTGCAAGACCTGCAAACTGAATGGGTTTTAAAACCTTTAGAAAGAAAAAATACAAACCAGCTCACATTCACTTTGAATGATTTTCAGCTTAGTTTAGGGTGAAAGCTCAGAATTCACAGATACAACACTTAATAACAGTCACAACAACAGAGCTCAGCTGTTGTCTGCCTGATGTAAGGAGTTCACAGTTTAAAAAGATGAGTAGCATAAAAAAAGCACTTCTTCAGTAACTCCCAGTAACCTGCACTCTGTCCTATTCAGGCAGCAGTAACTAACGGAAGAGCTTCTCTGTGTTTCTAAGTGATGTAATGCCCCACAGCCGGACATCTACACGGATGCCCCCAAGTACGCTGCCTTTCAAGGGCTCCAAGGGGAAACAAGGGCACAGACATCAACCGCCCAAGCACGACGTCAAGGCTGCCAATCGCACCGTTAACAGAACTGATCTCTTCCACCCAAGCGTAAGGTTGAAGCACTCACCCGCAGTTGGAAGCAAACAGAACAGCCCGACCAGCTCTAAACTCCGGGGCAGACCACGCAGGCGGTACGCGGCACGGAGGAGCCCGACGGCTCCTACTCCCCGTCCCTGCTCTCCGGTGACCCGGCACCCCGCACCTC
>NW_009914497.1:0-206 GCF_000696875.1 Nestor notabilis
ACATGTCAGCGGGGCGGCACCAGCAGAGCAGTAAAGCCGTGAGCTGCGGATAAGCCACTTGCACCAGCTGGGGGGTGACTCGGGTGAGGAGATGGAGGCCAGGTCACCCGGCGCAGCACAATCCTTCCCTCCCCATCGCAGCACCCACCCCCCGGGACGCCTCACGGCGGCTCTTCCCCCAACAACCCACCCGGGCGACCCGGGAC
>NW_009914497.1:451-1529 GCF_000696875.1 Nestor notabilis
CCTGGCAGTGCTCAAGGCCAGGTTGGACACAGGGGCTTGGAGCAACCTGCTCTAGTGGAAGGTGTCCCTGCCCGGGGCAGAGCGCTGGAACTGGAGGAGCTCCAAGGTCTCTTCCAACCCAAACCATTCCTTCACTGCTGCCCATGGAGGCACTTGTCCTGCAGCCCCACGACAGCAGATCCACATGTAACAGTGACATTGAATGTCCCCCCCCCTTCCTTCTTCTCCAGCTTTTATTGCTGAGCAGGACACCCCATGGTCTGGGGTACCTCTTGCTCAGTGGGATCTGCTGTCCCATCCATGCCCCCTCCCAATTTCCTGTGCATCCCAGTCTCCTCGCTGGCAGGGCACCGTGAGAAGCAGACAAGACCTTGATGCTGTGCAGGAGCCGCTCAGTGGTAACGAAAACACCCCAAGGTTATCTGCTCTGTTTTCAGCACAGATCCAAAACAGCCACATACCAGCTCCAGTGGAGAAAATCAACTCTGTCCCAGCCCAATCTAGTGCCAGTGCTCAGGGGGACCTGGAAGGGGGGGAGCAGATCCAAGATGCTAGAAGGAACCAGGCACGGGGCCTTGGGCTGGCCTGGGATGGGGATGGGGAGGGGACGGTGTTTCATTAGTGTTTAATGTGGCAACACAAAGGAGACCCTTGTGAGGGCAGCCCAAGGGGCGGTGGGTGCAGGACCCTCACGCTGCTGCTTCACGCTCCTCACCCCGATCCACCCAACACATGCTGCCCCCTTCCATGCTGCAGCTGAGCCCCCGGCCCTCTGCACCCCGGCAGATGCGAGCCAAGGCCCCGGAGGCAGATGGCAGCATTTGGGAGCCGAATGGTCCCCGGCCATTGGACTTTGCTGGGCTGGAACATCGGGAAGCCCCCTCCTTGTCGGTGAGGATGGTGATAGGAAACAGTGGGGTCCATCCTCAAGCTCAGCCCCAGCAAGAGCCATCCCCGAATTGCTGCCTTACTGAGAGCAGTTGGGATGGTCTTTTAGGGCAGGAGAAGGCGGCTGCCCCATTGCAGGGGGCCAAGGGGGACCCCCTCACCAAAGGGACCACCCCAGGCACACGTATAT
>NW_009914498.1:0-3868 GCF_000696875.1 Nestor notabilis
AGCCGGGTGCCTGCGGACAGACCAGACCCCCCCTTCCCTCCCATCACCCTCCCTCAGCATCTCCCCGTCCTATTTCAGCTCCTGAGTGGAAGATGCCCCTTCCCCAGGGCTGCACCCGGAGGCTGGGATCAGGGTTCCGACCACCCCAGCACCAGGGGCCCTTCCCCTAAACCCTCCTCCTTGGGGGGGCTCTTGCACTCCCGGGGTGCTGGGGGTGCTTTGCCCATCTCCTGGGGATGCTCAGCCCCATCTCCTGGGGCTGGCAGGGAGGTGAAGAGCTGCGGTGGCCCAGGGGACAAGGCTGTCACCAAGGTGAAGACCCGAGGGGCCCCATGCTGCCAGGGTGAGGGGTGCAGGTGGGTCCTTTGGGATCACAGATGAGATCCAAGCCCGTTATTGGGGTGCTGGGGGTGAACCAGGGGAGTCAGCACTTGGATAACAGGGTCCTTGGTGCAGGGTGAAGGAACAGCGAGTGGGGGTTGCTGCCCCACTCCAGCATCCCTCTCTGCACCTCCCCAGGCTCCGAGTGTCCCCCTCATGTCTCTCCTCACCCCCTGCCCCAGTGTGTCCCCTCGGTGCCATGCTCACCCCTTACTGGGGGTGTTGGGGGGGGGTGACTGGGGGCAAAGCTCCACCCAAAACCACCACCACGAGGCGTGAGAGCCGCGCTTCAGATCTTACCCCCAAGAAAGCCCTGCTCCAAGTGTAACTGCAGCAGCTTCCAGGGCCGGATCCTGAGCAGGGGGAGGCTGGGGTAGCTCCACACCCAAACCACCCGGGGCTGCACCAGCGGGAGAGCTCGGAGCCCCAGGGAAAAGCGTGCTGGAAAGATGGAGCCTTGCATCACCGGCCAGGCATTGCAGCTCAGCTCCTCAGCCCCTGGAGCCGGAGCGCAGGTTCGGCCAGGAGGGAAGGAATGCTGTGACCTGCTGCTAATATTTCATCCCGGTGACTTTCATCCCATGGAGATCTTGGTGTACCCAAGCGTGGCTGATCCCGGGGTGGGAGGAGGTGGCCAGGCAGACAAATGGGTTGTATCTGGGGAAGGAAGAGATCTTTTAGCCAGCAACACCCGCCCAAAGCTGTCTGCTCTCGAAATATGCCTTCAGATTGTTAATGTCCATGAAAAAAAAAAAAACCAGAAAGGAAAAGAGAGAGAGAAAATAGAAAAAGCTTTGATGAATAAGGGCCTTTTTGGAGCAAGAGGGAGTCACTTCTGCAGGGGCCCCCTGCAAGGCTGAAGGCATCTCAGATAACATCCACAGGAAGGATGGAATGAAGAGCAGGACGAAAGCCACAGCCCTCAGGTGGGTCCTGAGGATGGGCAGGGGACATCTGGGTGTCCCCCCGGGTCTCTGCACTGTCTCTCCCCCTGACCCAGCACAGCGCCCTGAGCCCTGCCTGCTGGCCCTGCACACAGGGCACGTTCCAAGCTTGGCACACCAAGACCAGCGCAATGGGCCACGGGGTGCTCCAGTGGTTGCATGGCCTAAAGGAGAGGGTGGAGACCATGCCATGTCCCAATCCATGGAGGGATGGAGGAGGAAGGTGGACTTCAGCTCGCTTTAGGGAGAGGCAATCCTGCTTTGGGGTAGAGATGGACAAACCAACCTCTGCAGGTCCTTCCAGCTCAGGATTCTGCTCATAAAAAGATACACTGACCTCAGCAATCCCTTTGATGCTCCAGACAAGGCCTCTGCCCTCTTCCCTTCGTGCTTTTGGTGGGACAGGTCCCATCACAGGTCTGTGATGGCACCCACAGCACCACAGGGTGCTGATGCTGCAGAGCAGCTCCTCAGGGGATGAGCCTCAACAACCTTTCAGGATGGTCTCTTGGAAAGTGGATCTTCCCAGAGCATCTATCACAACCTGTGGGCAAGGTCCATCTCTGCTGGGGGAATTTTGCCACTAAATTGCTCAGCATCAGCTGAACAGGGCTATTTGGGCTGCACAAGGGTGCCTGGACACCGTTTGCAGCCCTGTCCCTCCACAAGCTCTGCCTGGAAGGGGAGCTGGCTCATCCCCTGCAGCCCAGGTTGCTCCGGAGAGCGCAGTGCTGAGTCCCCGTGCTGCTCTCACACAGTGCCACCTTGTGGGTCCTACCACAGAGGCTGGAGCTAAGGCATAGGAAAACCACAGGCAGACGAAGGTGTCTCAGTCCGGCGACGAATCTGGCTCCATCCACAGCATCACTAATGTAATTCTGCTCCATAAACAGAGTCTGGGAGCAGGAGGAGGAGGCTGGGCTGGAGCGGGGATGGTGGTGGTGAGCGTCTGCCTTTGGAATGTCTGGGAACGGGTCGAGAGCCTCCTGAGCCTCGGTTTCCCCATCTTTAAGAGTCAGGATAACTGGCTCTGTTTTCCTTTCCGAGGTGCTCAGGGAAACACAACAAGATGCTGTTAGTAGCTCCACCGTGTGTCCATACCCTGGTCAAGAGCTGTTTTGAGATGGGACACTCAAAATCCACCTCCTGATCCAACAGCACCAGCCTTCACCTCCCACCAGGCTCTGAAGGTTCCCTGCCTCACTGTCATGAGACATTATCTAAAGAATAAAGCCCCAAACCCATGAATTTGGCTTAAATCTTACATCTGGGTCCCTTTTGTAGCCCCACAAGGGCCAAAATCACCCTTTGTAGTTTGTCTCATTCAGCTGTTTTGTGGCACCAGGTCCCACATGTTCCTGAGCCCGTCGCATTGAGCACAAACGTTGGGATCCTAATCCCACAGCCGAAGAGCCAGGAGAGAAAACTGATGCTGGGCCTCCTCAGCACATGGAGAGCTCCGCAACGGTGCCACTTGCATTGGGCTCGCTCCTCGCTTTCCCACCTAAAAGTCCAATTGTATGCTTCTTCGACCATGCCCGCCCCAGGATGGGCCGAGCCCATTGCATTGAGCACGAACGTCCGGGTCCTGCTCCCACAGCCAAAGAGCCAGGAGATAAAACTGCACCTGGGCATCCTTAGCAGATGGAGAGCTCCGCAACGGTGCCACTTGCATTGGGCTCGCTCCTCGCTTTCCCATTTAAAAGTCCAATTGTACGGTTCTTCGACCATGCCACTCGAGGCTGGGCTGAGCCCGTTGCATTGAGCACGAACGTTTGAGCTGGGTTGTTTTTTTTCTGTCCTATGTGCCTGATAATGGAAATTTAAGTCCACATTTTACTAGCAACATCCCACCAACAAGTAAAAACTGATATTCTATTACCATACACACCTCCTTACCCACATCTATACACACCTACACACATTGCTACCACACCTGCATCATCAAAGCCACTGCATAAGCCCTCCCTCTATGTCAGCACACCCAAATCATCCCCGGTCTCTAGAATTCATCAGGGACTATGTTCCTGGTATCCTGAAAAACACCCTATGTGCAAAAACCCCTTGCGGATGCTAACCTCTGTCTAACTGTACGCCTGAATATCGCTTTGCAAAGGGGCTGGGACCAGGAAAAGAAAGCCCAGCCAAAGGAGAAAAAATATAATTCCCCAGCTGGATTTTTTTTTTCCCAAGTACCAGAAAAACTTATAATGGCACAAGTCTCTGACCAACAACCCACCGAAAAGTTAAATCTAAATTACTACAACCGTACACACAACCTTACACTCGTTTAAACACACCTACAAACATTGCTAACACAGCAAAATGTCAGCTCCCACAAAATCGCTATCTCCATGTCCATGCATCCATAGTGCCCCTAGTATCTCTAACTCCTCAGAAACTACTAAGTAACCAAGATAATGAGAATTGCCCCACAAAAATACCCCGTCCCGACATCGACCTGCACCCGAACGTAGCACGTTAACGTTGCAGCGCCGTCGGGACACAAACGGGAAAAAGATTTAAAGCCATAAGCTAAAAAG
>NW_009914498.1:4182-5607 GCF_000696875.1 Nestor notabilis
AGCGGAAACCGTTAAAAAAAAAAAAAAAAAAAAAAAAAAAAAAAGCCAGCTGGAAATAAATACAAATTCCCCCAGCTGGAGTTCCTAATAATAAAATCAACAATTACAATCGACACTCTCAAAGTCACATCACTAAGACAAATAAAATCACTAACAGAATACACACTCATACAAGATACGCATGTCAACAACACCACTTACTCCACACCTACGCAGTCCTTGATTCTATCTCATTGTATCCTACCCTGACCTCACTACTTGCAAAGAAACATCACCCCAAATCTACAGCTATATACAGTAACACAATATAACACCAAGCCATCCAAACCCTATGAGATCAAGAAAACCCCACTTTCTACCTACACATGACACACTAAGCACAAATTTCCATTATGGTAGCACACCATCTATACCCATCCATCTCTAACACCAAGACAGTTTTACATTTTTAATCTGGACAGTAACTACAGGCTGATATCCTATATCTAAACACATCTCTAAAAACGTAACAGATATATGATTCATTTCTATACTAATTACATTTACAACAACTTCACAAAAGTTATTATTACAATTTGTTTTCTTACCATCAAAAATTTAACACCCAACCAAATTAGTACCAACAAAACAAATTATCTCTATTAATTATTAAACAAAGGGTTATTACTCTTCATTCCAAATAATCATTTATTATTTTCTACACAAGATAATATTTCAAAACATCAAATATAAACTCCCACTATGTAGATTCAACCTGTACCAACCTACAAACCATGGGCAGAGCAGCTCCAAAGCAAGCACACACACAGTATTCTACACACTCCATTACACCAAAAACATTAGAAAATTCTCCACTGCAATACCTCCTCACAAACACAACACGCCACGTACCCAGGTAACCGAGGGGTCCAGAAGAGCAACACAACTGGGCTCCACAGGAGCCCCCAAACAAAGTGCTGCACAACTACATTCCTGAACCAACCACCAATACCCGGGATTACAGACTCACAACAAGCCCAACTTCAAGACCTGCACTCCTGATTACACAGTCACAGAGTACCATCCAAACAATAGGGATGCCAAGAGAACAGAGCTGCAGAGGCAGCCTGGAGCAAAGCCCAAATAACTACAGACCACATGACCCTGAGTCATAAGCCCAAGCCACCTCTACCCTCATAAAGCAGCAAAAAAAATGCCCTACTGACACTTAGGCGACCAACACCAGCAGTCAGGATCCCATGCACTGGGCCAGAGTAGCAGGCCATGCACCTCTTAGCTCCAATAACTATGATGACATCAAGACCAGAGGAAAAAAAAAACATCCTGGAGCTGCCCGGCCAACGGAGTAAGCTTATGCGGCAAAGTAAGCCACTCCCAGTCCCTCGGCCCCGTTGTACATTTCAAACCCCTGGCTGTCATGCTGAC
>NW_009914499.1:0-216 GCF_000696875.1 Nestor notabilis
GGGCGGTTAGCTGCATGCAGGTGCATGTGAAGGCGTGGAGGTGCGTGTACAGGCCTGTAAGGATATGCATGTAAATGCATGCGCATGCCTGTAAAGGCATGGAGATGCATGTGAGGACATGCAGATGCATGTAACTGCGTGCATGGGCATGCATGCACGTGTATATAAAGGTACGCAGATGCATGTAAATGTATGCACACGACTGTAAAGGCAGTC
>NW_009914499.1:304-532 GCF_000696875.1 Nestor notabilis
AAAGGCATACACATGTGCGCACACTTGCATGTGCATGCATACGCACACACGTACACACAGGCACACACATGCACACATGCAAATGAACACACGTGCACACACACACACACACACGTCCCACAGGATCAGCAGGGCCAAGCACCCCAAGGATCCTCTCCCCAGGGCCTCATGGGGTGCAGACACACAGCACGTGGGTGCTGCACCCTGAGCCCCACGCCATGGCTGGTG
>NW_009914500.1:0-206 GCF_000696875.1 Nestor notabilis
GTTTCCTGTGTCTTTCGCCTTCCTCTTCTTAAAAATGAGGGTTATATTTCCTTTCTTCCAGTCATCTGGAACTTCACCTGACTGCCATGACCTCTCAAATATGGTGGACAGTGGCCGAGCAACTTCATTTGCCAGCTCCTTCAGGACCCATGGATGGATTTCATCAGGTCCCATGGATGTTCAGGGTCTTCATGTGGGCTGCAACC
>NW_009914500.1:237-39638 GCF_000696875.1 Nestor notabilis
CCTGCAGTGGTCCTAAGGTCTTCATTCTCACAGTCTCTGCATTTGCCTTCCAAGACTTGGGTGGTGTGGTCTGAGCATTTGCTGGTGAAGACAGAGGCAAAGAAGTCATTAAGAACCTCAGCCTTCTCCAAATCCAGGGTAGCCAGTTCTCCCGATAGCTTCTGGAGAGGGCCCACGTTGTCCCTAGTCTGTCTTTTATTTGCTACGTACCTATAGAAGCCTTTCCTGTTATTTTTGACATCTCTTGCCAGATTTAATTCTAACTGGACCTTAGCTTTCCTAACCTGGTCCCTGGCTTCCCGGACAACGTTCCTGTAATCTTCTCAGGTTGCCTGTCCTTGCTTCCACTATCTGTAAGCTTCTTTTTCCCTCCAGGTTTCCTCAGCAGCTCCTTATCCATCCATAGAGGTCTCCTGGCCCTCCTGCCGCACTTCCTTTATCTTAGAGAACAGCATTTTATGCCAGAATTTGCATACAAGTATGGCAGAACTGTATATCCATATCAGGTGTTGATACATCTTCAGATCCTATCAACGAGTTTCATGTTACCCATCAGTATTCAAAAGCCTGAATATTAAGGCTCCCGAGTATGGATATACAATATCTGAGAAGCGTTTCTCATATGAAGGTGGAGTATCTGCCTTCCCTGAATGCAGCACAGCTGTCTACAGGTCACAAAAAATGTGATGATTTCACTGCTTGAATGTATTTTTCTCTGTTTTTAACTCAAATGAAAAAAATCTTTCATGCTGTATTATCATGTAACTGTACTGGAATAGGGGCAAATGCCAGGTAGAAGTATAAAAAATGCCTGTGATAGACAATAAATACCCTACTTTGTGTTGGTGCTAATAGTTAAATATAGGAATCTGCAACTCAAGAGTATGAAAGCTAGCAATGAACACTGTCTTATCTCAGATGCATTGCACTGTATTGAGCCTGTATTTTGACAAAAACTAAGGCTCTTTGTTGATGTTCGTGTGCATACAGATATGCACAGGTATGTGTGTAAGGATACACACTATCCTGTGCTCATGCACTGGCAGCTTTCTAAGTTGTTTATCTGTTTTCCTTCCAGAACAAGATACTGTTTGCACTTCTTTTACCAAATCAATTTAGAAGTGATAGCAATTTTAAAAAAGTCAGTAAATCGTAGGGGAAAGTAAGTGAAACATCATATGTTGGGAACAAAGAGAAAAAACATCAATTATTTGCAGCAAATACTGTTTATCTTTTTCATTCACCTGTCAATTTTCAAAAAATTGTTATCTAGCAGTTAAAAATAGAAGAATGCTAACATTTTACAGAAATGTTTGTCTAGGTATTAAATTCCAATTATTGCTTGTAGCACATTGATAATTTAATGCAACTTTTATAAGCAGCATACCTACAGCTACCTGCTGTACCTTAGATGGTTTCAATACTTGCTAGAATCCGACGTGTAAGTTGGTGTACCGTGAGGAATAGGGAGTCTTCCAATTTATTAGCTGAAGTATCTCACATCTTTCGGTGCTAGAAAAAATTTTATATTGACATATCCAGAGTTTTTATTGAAGTTATATTAGTGCTATCTATCAGGGATATGCTAGAAAATCTATAACTTCCACCAAAATGTTGCCCATGTGAGCAATTCAGTTTATGAAGTACAATCTTCCCAGGCTGGCTTAGTGCCTCCTTGTTCATTTTTCAAGCTATGTGATGTTTAATGAATTTGTCAAAATAAAAACTAATACAAGTTTCACGTCTGTCATCAAATTATGCTTTCCAATATACGGCTTAAAGTATGAAAAAGACACCTACATGAAGGTCTGCAAATGGAAAACATCTCAGGTCTCTGCTATTCTATTTCTTGTTTTGGCACTTCTTTGCAGGCTCAGAGATGTTTTACTTTCATTGCAATTACACTGGGACTTTGTCCAGATAAAATAATGACACTGTTTCATTATGTGAAGGATGTAGGTATTTGTCTGTGGTGCACCATCAAGCCAGTCAGTATATTTGAAAAAGAAATAAATAAAGAGGAAAGGTTGAGAGGTCTTTATGACCTTGTTTAAAGCAATCTCAGATCCCATTTTCTAAACTACTAAACAGAGATTTTCAGACTCATTCGTTTTCTCTTACATATTAAGTCAAAACCTTACATCAACTAAAACACTGACATTTTTAAAATCATTTGACATAATGTTTGCCTGGTTTATATATGCTGCATCATTTTCCCAGGGCCTTAAGTTTCTTTGAATAAGGCTAAGAACAGAAAACCTTTAGGAATACTAAAAGGGAAAATTATTTCTCTGTGCCCTGTTCCGCAGGCATGAGTAATATATGCTATACTGGCAACCAGCTCTCATAATCACTGGCAGATGTCAATCATCATAAATCAGTCTCTGCTGTGACCTCTATAGGATTACACAGGTCACTGCAGAGTGCTTCACGTGTTTTATTTTTCAGTTTTGATGGAGTGAAGTAATGACACAGTGGTAAGAGGAGGGTTACAAGACCTGTAACTTCTCAGGTCTTTAGCCCCATCAGATGCCACGTGTGTGCTCCCTCATACAGTCAGGGCTTCAGGGCTGCAGAGCTCTGTTCTCACTGCAGCTGGATCCAGGGCTGGCAATCCCCTGGCTTTTCTGTGTGCAAATGCAGTTTTCAGGCATATTAAGCTAATAAAGCATAATAAAAATCCACTGGTGGAGCACTGCTGATTATGGAATGTAAACTAGCCTAACCTTACAATGTAGAGTCTTACTGTGGAGAACGTATAACCAACAACAGACATATTCCTGTATTTCATCATGAGAAAAGTGATACTGGGTGTGCCCTTATGCACTGGGGCGTAAGCGTAAGAAATGCATGTAATCATGTCCGATCAGGAATGTGAAACCGGAGCTGCATGATAGAAATCAGACAGTACTCCTTTTACTGGAGAATACAGCGTATATACTGGCCAGGATAGTCAGTCCTAGGCTAGTCCCTGGCTGGTCAAGCTACTTAAGTCCTGTACACGCAGACTCTGACAACTTTTGTGCTGTCCTCATGTTTTCCAGTTCTTGTTCGGGAGAAGATACTGCTGGGGTAGTCTGCAGAACCAACAATACCAGGCACTAAATCAAGGTATTAGGTCTTGTAAAATATTACAGAGAGCTTCAGAAATAAAACACGATTAGAGGGGTTTTCTGTGGTAGGGTGGGTTTTGGGTTGGGTTTTTTGTTTTTTGGTTTGTTTGTTGGTTTTTTTTTTTTTTTCCAAGCAGGGTTGATGTCCCTGTCAGAAAGAAAATTAAGAATGTGAAAAAGGCATAGAACTCCCATATGAAATGTGGCATAGTAAAATGGTGACCATAGACAGGTGCAAGTCTGGGAATAAATAGGAGAGAGAGTATTGAGCACAAGTCTGTTGAGGTCTGTGATTACCTCAGAGGGGTTAATTGAGTTTTTCAAAACATTTTTTCTTGGTTTCAGATGTAACTATCTAACTAATGAATCAAGAATGAAGTTTCCTCGAAGGAATGTTCATTAGCATAATTATGCTAATTAACATAATATCTTCATGACTTAATATGCATCTGATTGGCTTACTTAGGATTAAAAGCCTGAAGCTGCAGAACTGAAGATGGCCTTTACTATGAGCTGGCAGACTTTACTACTCAAAACATTTGTGATTATAGGGTCCAGGAGCCCATGTTTTCACCAGTGCTTCCAGTATATTTTTGTTCACATTTATAACTTCATAATAATACAGACTCTCAGTTTCTTTTCACTACCAGAACATTTAGTATTTGCCAGTCAGATAAATTCCTGTGAGACAGTATTGTACATAGGAGTGTATTCTTGAAATAGTTAATATAGAACCTCTGTATAAGTTGAGTTCATTTATTCTTGATAATAACGGAATGCTAGGTTGGCATCCTAATGTCCTATTTTTCTGCCTAGTTGGAACCTGTCATGTGCATGTTGACATTAACAGGAAAACTGGAATATGAAACTTGACTTCACTACCTAGAACATTAAAATTTCAGTAAGTTCAAAAAAGAAAAATGCAAACATTTGAGAGGTCATTTTGCTTGTTCATTTTTTACAGTAAATTGCATGCAGCTCTCATTATATCATTTATCTCTCATAATAGCTTAATTTGGACTCTTTCCAAATTAAAATGGAGACAAAGTCATTGTTCTGCTGTTTTCAAAAGAGATGCTGAATTTCATTTGAATAAGGCAATAGAGCAGTGTCTTGAATACTAAAATGAATACACAATTTCCTTCTGGTAGCTATGCTGGCAGTTCAGTTACTATGTTTCCCTTGCTTGAATGGCTAAAGAAAATAATGGTTTTGTCCCTTCAAATGGCACTGTTGAATTCAAGAGTTGATTTCAGCAACATGACTCATATGTCATGGTTTCATAGTCTGCAGTGGTCTTCTCTTATAGAAGGGCTTCTTGGTGGCTTCCCATGTGATAAAACACATCTCTGTGCAGCTTATATTGCTTCCATTGCATCCTTCACACTGCAAAGGTAAAGTAAATCCTGCTTAGCTCTGAACATTCCCTTTTAAAGGCAGTATATAATGTTATTACTAAAATTAGAGTTTTCAGTTATGATAGACAGTTATTTTCTAAGAAGAGTCATTATTTCATGATATCCACATAAGTACTGCCTGTTGTCCCTGCCAACACAAGCTCAACTGTCCACAGGTTGCATGCTAGTTTAATAAGTCTGGTTCTCGCGCTGTAGTAAGGCTGGTCCAGTACTTAACTATAAATGTCTGTAAGCCAGTCCCAATGAGCCAGAACAAAACCCATACCTCTGAGGCAGCTCCATAACTAGCACACATCACTTGAGTAGTGAACTTGCAGGAAGTTTTATGCTAAATGTATGTCTGTTGGCGTAAACCTAAGGTGACTGTATGGTCACTTGGTGAATTACTTACTGCTTTAAGCACTATCTGTCCATAGCCAAGTCCAGTATCAGTGTGTGATAAAGCCCTGGCTGACATTTTCAACATTTCAGTCTCGGAGTGCTGTGCTAGGGGCACATCAAAGAGGCCTCATTGAAGCAGCTTAGCCTTCAGTACTTGTTATTGGTCATTCTTCAAGGCTGTGCTTCCTTCCCTTTTTTATATATTTTTTTGTTTGCCTTTTTTTTTTTTCATCTAGGAAGATCATAGAGTTCAATTTAACAAAATTTTCACTTTGTTTGAAACTAGGGAACCCACTGATTTTCCTGTGCTTGCATGACATTCTAGGGTTTGCATGGGCACTGAGAACAGAATTTGACCAGACACCACTATCAAATGTATATAAGAGATACTAAGATTAGCAACTGTGTCATTTTTCAGTAACATCCCACAATACTATGGAGCACATACTGAAGAATAACATGCACATTTCACTGAATTCTAAGTAAGCAAAACCCAAATGTTTATACTGGAAAATGTCCAAGACACAACTATTATCTGCCACATTTTACTTGAAATACTCTGCTCTGTAACAGGTGATGAGAAGAGGTCAAAGATGCTCATGCCCTGGAGATAAACACAATTCATACTGCCTTTTAAATATTAACTAGTGGCTGTTCTCAGTTTTTCTACTACTTAAGTAACAGTAGTAGTTATTACTGTCATATGCTCTTATGAACCTTTCATGGCATGGATTTCAAAGAACTCTCTGGAAGTATGGAATTGTCCTTATTCCCAAGTTTGCAAATAAGGAGAGTGACGTGGTTTGGATTAGCAGTTTGCCTAAATGCACACATTGATATAATGCATTTCTAAGAATAGCAGTGAGAAGTTTTTGGCTCTCGGCCATAGGCTCACTTCACTAAACCACTTTGCTTCCAATACCTGTGTTAAAACCCACGTAACACTGATTTAGATCTGAATGAAAGGGACGGCACTGTTTCATGTGCCAGCAACATGCTTTTCAGAACCTCAGACCATGTCAAGAGAGATAACAGAGATCTCTCATCTAAGTACAAACAGACCCAAGCTGTTGTTTATTTGAGAAGTAGAGTCATGGTCCACAGTTCTTGAATGACTGTATACAGGAATACTCTTGCCTGGTTTTAGCATGCTTTCATCTGCGTTATTCTTATTGTTGTGTCCACTCTTCTTGAACATTTTTACCTCAGTGAGTCATGAAGGGCCATTTAAACTTGAAAATCTTCGCTTAAAGAGAAATAGAGTTAAATTCAGTGTGGATGGTGAAATACACACCGGTGGTTGAGTGATAAACTTGAGAATAGAAAACTGCAATATTTTACTTATAGAGTAAATTCGGCATCACAGGTCTCATCAGAGATGTGCCAGAATCTCAGTCTGCACCATCATTTCTTCATGGGAATTTTGTCAGTAGCTACAGCTATAATAGAAGACAAAAAAAAAAAAAAAAAAACAACCCACCAAAACAAAACAAAAATTCTGAAAATTTAATGAAAGGTAGAAAGACACTGTTAACTTTTTACTTCAGATACAGGAGAGAGATAAATTTTAACAGCTGTATTATTAAAATAGTGGAAAAAGAGAAAGTATTTCCACAGAGCATATACACTTACAGTTTGCTTTGAGATGTATCTAGGTACTCCCCAGTCTTTCAATGTTTCTCTTTGCACATATCTGTGGTTGGCGAGGTAGGTGGTATTACATGTGTTGGAATGTGGCACTGAGGCTTACATTGCTTAAGTTAGTGGGTTTTGGTAGGCTTCATTCACCATTGAATAGTCCAAAGTCCAAATGGGTAGAGGCCTTTATTGCTACTTATTTTGTTGGCATTAAGAACATTATCAACCATAAGCCAGATCCAGAGTGGATCTGGTGAAATATAAACCCTACAACTTATGCACTGTAAGGCTTATGTTTTAGGTACCAATGGTGTGACCAAAAGAAGTTACTTCACCATGATGACAGGCTGGATCATCTATAACTTCGGAGTAGAGTTCACAGATAAATTCAGGTGATTAAGATCTTTAACAGGAGATAAAGGTTTGATGCCTGGGAGTGTGTTTCAGACATGCTGCACATGGAGCAAGCAAAAGCTCTGAAAACTAGCTGGAACTAGCTGAGGAGAGGGGTGTACTGTCATCCTGCTCCTTTTGTGCACTCTTTCTAACCCTTGCTCCTACTCTTTGAACATGTAACTTTAAGGTCCTGGGACTCAGTTGTGTGCTTATGAGCACTACGAAAAGGTTGTGATAGAGAGGTGGATGATGGAGGGAGTGAAAGAATAAAGGAGGTAACAGATACCTAGGAGACACAAACTACCAGCATCTAAAATACTCTTTTCAAAAATAGACCACCGTGCAGGCAGAAAGTCCAAGGATATTAAGCCAGTCAGTAATATGGAGTATTTGAATCTATTATAATGAATAGAACAGGCTGAAAAACAGAATACCAACATCTTTCAGTACCACAACCAATAAGCAGTGTAGTAATACTTTTAATGAATCCATGTGTTTGGGGTTTTTTTGTTCTTCTAGTTCTGGCTAATTGGTGTCCCCCTTTTTCGAGAAGCACAATCTCTGCATGTTAAGTGTACATATATGTATAGGCTTAATAACTGGAGTTTCCAAAAACACAGGCAGAAATGAATGACTAAATCACAACATTGCTTAGGCTGACGTAGGCACTCTCTTTCCCATATCAGGACATTTTGGTCTGTACATGTTCCAGCTCAAAGGTTTGGGACCAGAGAGAGCTATCTATCTACCGTGTTTTAGATACCCTATAGGTTCAGGTGGCTGTTGCCTAGTCCTGCTGATTCTTTTTTTAATCTAAGTGCCTAAAATATGATTATCTCCCATTGCAGGAGTCAAGATAGGAGTCTAAACCTCAAGAATAGCACCTAAAGCCTGATGCTATCTCTCAGGAGAGAGTAACTTTCTTACTGTTCAGGGAGGAAGGAAGAAGGGATCAATCCTCTTTGCTTTCCTGAGACATACATTTTGTTTTCAATAGTTACTGGAGGGGGGAAGGTGCATGGAGATGCAGTCATGGCAATACTTCTTTTCCTCAAATATCTCCTTAGAAAAAGTTTGTGGGTTTTGGTTTCTTTTAATAAGAAATGAACCCAAAGCAGTGAATCAGAATTCTTGTGAAGAGGCTAAAACTTGGTGAAAGTTGCAGGCAAAGAGAATCTCTGGCTTAAGTGGAAAGTGGCTAGAAAACACCCTTTAGGGGTAAATTACAAGTATGGTTGTTACTGTTCTTATAAGCCAGCACAGGGAAATGTCTCCTTTTTACCCTTTTATTCTGTAGGTATCACCATTAGCTCATAACCACATTTTCTGAAGTTTTAAGACAATATATCTGTTGGTTTGGGTTTGAATATTTATTTTTTTTTAGTTGGCCTATTTTTTCACATATTTCCACTATTTCCCATTTCTGACCAAATCCTGCTATTCACCTGTTAGTAGCCTTCTAAGAGTCATTTCCCATCCCAAAATTTTTTGGTATTCTATTGCATTGTCATTGGGATGCATTTTCTCAAACTATGTTCATTTTTTGTCAACTTCAGAGTCCAAATTAGATACAATTCTTTTATTGAATCCCTGTTGTTAAACATTAGATCTAATGCCAAGTGCAATGTTATTAGTAATGGATAAATAATAAAAATGAAGTGTCTGGTAGTTTATTTGAAAGTATCATAATACTGAATAGTCTATGAATATTGTTCACTAGTGGGGACTCAGCTAATAGGATCGTTGCTGAAACTGCTATTGAAGACAGAAGTTGACTTACAAGAGGAGATTCCACCACACTTGCCTGAGTACTGCTGTAGAATTTCAAACATTAGTTTAGCCACCAGTCATTTCTGCCAGTGTATACAGGAATAGTTAACTGCCATCCATTAATGATTATGGATCTCTGCTTGCATGTGAAGTATAGTTGACACACAGCAAAACACATTGTCATTGTGTAGGGTAGAAATTTGGTAATCAGTCATATCCTCAGTAAATGGCAAGACTCCAGTGTGGTTCTGCCAGCTGAGGAGCTATCCAAAAATTCTACAGTGTTATATTCTCTAGGAGCACATTATCAAATACAGTCTTACTCATGTACTGCTTTATTTTGCAAGAGTACTACTGATACCACTGTAAGAGCAAATATCTGATAATTGTAGACTCTTAAACATTATAAATCAGGACACTTGCATCAACTAAATTCCTTCTCTTTAGAGCCCCTGTTGTCTGTGAATAATGTTTGTGGTAAATAGCTATGATACGAAACATTGTTTCTGTTAATTTCATTTTGATTCATGATACAGCAAATGTCATAATTAGTGAGGAAGGGACACTGTTTTTGTCCCATTTCTGATTCCCCTGAATCTATGCATATGAAATACTGAGACTTGGAAGGAAATCATGTGATTCTTTGACTTAATGATAGGACTCTGTCCAGACTGGCATATATAACCTCATGTTTCATGACAGTCAGTTTGCCCTGTGGTTTTGACTGCATTTTTTGTGAAAGGTGTTGATAAGCCATGTTCATAAAGTGAAGTTCTTTTAATTAATAATTTGAAAAGAGGAGAAAGATTTTGAATGTCTGTGTTACAAATTTGTTACAATCATCTGGCACTTGACTAAATTCTCAAACAAGCTGCATAGCCTGGTTTGCTGAGAACAGAGTTATGTTACATATTACATCTTTTACTATATTATCTTACAACCTACAGCAGCCAGTGTTTATCCTGCCAATCCTCTTTTTCTCTTGTCTATCTCTGTTTAAAAGCTGAGTTTTAGGCAACGCTGCCACTGCCTAGGATCTGAGCCTGAAGGATCTGAGCCTAAATAGCATACTGCTGGTGGTTTCTTTTCTTTCCAAGGACCAAGATGCAAATCTTTAGGAAGTAAAAGCTAGGTTAGTTTCTGTGTTTTGTAGCACCTGGTTTCCTCTCCATCACTCCATCTTCGATATCAAAACTAAAGTGTTATCTGTTTGCACTGTCTTCTTCTACAGGAGAATTTCTCTTCCCTGTTTGTTTTCACTGGTAAACTTGCACTGCTAGAACTTAATATAGTGTGGTCCACTTGCATAATGTAATCTTACAATTTTTCATTTAGTATATTTTTCGTTATACCACTGTGAAGGTGCCTCAGACCAGCTGAGCATATTAAATATTTGAGAGCATATTACAGCAGCAAAGGAACATTGTTATCAATACAGTTGATAATGTAATTAAAGAAATTGATCTGTTGTGTGTAGACTAGCCCTTAACTTAGTAACAGTGAGTTTATTCAGTCCTTCTAGGTGGTCCTTACAGCAAAGGTTTGCTGCTACATCTATTGCTGGAGCTGGATAGGGGAGCAATAAATCAGTGTTCTTATCATGTCCCCTGTCAGTTCCTGGTCTTTACTGGGAAAATTGATGATTAAACCAGCAGATGGAATTCACTGAATCCTAGTCATTCAGACATTCACCAAAAAGACAGGCTGCTGTGCTTGAAAATCCTCCTAGTCTAGGTGCAACTTAGAGCAGTAAAAGAGTGCTTTTGTCAGAATTGCTTATGCCACTTCCCTGAATGGAATAAGCTATGTTTTCTCTTAGTGTGACTGTGTCTACTCCAGGGCTTTTGCTACCACAAAAATACTTCTAGCTGACATTGTTCAAGGGACAATGTGTATATCTAGATTCAGTCTAAGTATGATCTTAGAAATATGAGCTTGCACTTTAGATGCGGATTGACGTGCAAAATAAGCACTGCTGATGTGGTTACCAGTATACGATAGCATTATGTATTTGATGTTATTTTCCTGTAACAGTTTGGCAATCTAAACGTGTGATGAAGTATGTATCTCACATTCATCTAGTATCATTTAACATACATTGATTTAATTTTGGTGCCTAGCATGCGTCCTGTTTTAGTCTAGGTGCAACTTTAGTAATTGCAGGGAGATGAACTTGACTCTGCATTTTCTTGACTTACTGATGTCATGTATACCAATGCCTACCTTGTATCTGCAAATAATAATTCATGATAAATAGTAGCAGTTACATATTTTTTAATTGGATAAATATACATTTCAGAAAGGAACTGGTCACATTTTACAACCTAATTAAAAGAATGTATAAAAGGATTATTGCATGCAGTGGTCTATGATAATTGAGAAAGACAAATAAAACCAAGCTTTACTGCAGGCTATTTGAAGCAAGAAATTCTATAACAGAAAAGGAAAGGAAAGTATGCACTAAATGGGCATTTCTTGGCATGCCAACATGGCTGATCTGTGCGTGGAAGGAAGGCTTCATGGAGTTGTTACCACTGTTCCAACAGTTCTAGGATAATGCTGTATCACACAGCATGAAAGGAACAGCATGTATTATCAAATTCCATTACCCAGAAGCTATTCTTCAGAGTCTTTGGTTCAGGTAATTGTCATGGTTCCTAATTTGGCAGCTTGCAACGAACCTTTCCGTCATAATGCTGCAGTCAAACAATACTCAGAAATTCTGTTGCAAAACTGGCCCAGGGTTCTTTCCCTTGGTGCTGAAGCTGCAGAGAAAAGAGATTGAGTTAAGAATGTGTACTTACCTAGGAGACCTGTGCTACGTGCTCTGCTACCCATTTTATTTTGCTTCTGCTAGCAATTTCTCCTCTCTTTCAGTGTTTCTTTTTTGAAAGAGGAAGTATGTAAGTATTTCTAAGATAAAAAAAAAATGGAAAAACAAACAAACAAAAGAAACCACACAAAAAACCCCAAAGCAACAGCAAAAAGAGAAAACAAATAAAACTACTTGCAAACTGTGGAGATGTTATAAAGCCTTAATGCATTGCTGTGTACAGCAATCTTCCTATGCTTCATATTGGGCCTTTTTTGTATATTATACCTATTTTGTATATTAGTGATGTGTCATTAGTTATAAGGCATTTACAGGCAAAAATATTCAGTGATATCAGTGACATGCCATGAGTCTAGGGTTTGAGCGGCTTTAAGAACAGGCTGAACAATTTCCAGCTGAAAGATTTATGTAAGAAGTTAATAAAAAATGTTGCATGGGACATGTTACTTTCACAGGAGTTTTCAGTGAGAATGTATTAAAATATTTAGTAAGATCAATATATTGTGTTCCGAAAGAGTACAATGCAGCATATTTTTTAGTCTGAAACAATTTGATGATCAAAATGAAATATTTCATAACGTTGTTTTCATTGTGATTTGAGATGAAGGAAAAAAACCCCAAACATTATGAGCATGGGGATTAGAATTAGTATCTTGGGTTCTGACAGCATAGAAGAAAAGTCTCTTTTCATCGTATTCACAAGATCTGAGCATAGTTGAGGTTGGAAGGGAGCTGTTCAGTTGATTTGCCCAACTCTGCTCGAAGTAGGCTGCTCAAGCCATGTCCAGTCAGATTCTGAACAGCTCCAAGACACTGAAACCTCCCTGGGACACCTGGTCCAGTGTTTGTCCATCCTTGCAGGAAAGTTTTTTCATATGTTGAAATAGCATTTCCTGTGTTTCAGCTCATGCCCATTGCCTCGCATTCTGTCACTGGGCACTGCTGGGATAAGTCTGGTTCCACCTTCCTTACTCCCTCCCATCAGAAATCAATACACATTGGTAAGATCCCCCTGAACTGTCTCTTCACCAGGTTAAGCAATGCCCACCCTGCCAGCCTTTCCTTGTATGTCAGATGCTCCAATCTCTTAATCATCTTTGTGGACCTTCACGGGGCTTGATCCGATATATCCATGTCTTTTCCTAGTGAGTCCAGGACTGGATGTTACATTCCAGACATAGTCCCTCTAGTAGCAAGTAGAGAGGAATAATCATCTCCCCCAACCTGTAATACATCATCATCAAACTATGGCAAATGCTAACTGGGAAAACCAGTTACAAGCCTTGTCTCGAGCCAAGACCAAATCCTGGTTTTAAATGTATTTGTTTGATATTTATGATCTGATTCTTGCCTTGCTCCTGTGTAAGAATAACTCCATCAAAGTTTAGCTAATAAAAGCTAAAATTGCCATTAAGTGAATGCATTGTAAAGCATTAGAGAGATCTTCTGCCAGTCTGTATATTCTTAAATATGTTGACAAAAACCTTTCTGAGCTCTAAGTTTCATCATCAGTATCAGCCAGGTAAGAGAGTAGCATGTCCTGGGTTCAGCTACAGCAGTCATTTTTTCTCCTTCTTAGTAGCTGGTGCAGGGCTGTGTTTTTGACTTTCAGTCTGGGAACAACGCTGATAACACCGATGTTTGTAGTTGGTGCTCAGGAATGTTTACTCTGGCCAAGGACTTTCTCAGTCTCATGCTCTGCCAGGGAGGAGGGGAAGCCGGGAGGAAGCAGAGGCAGGACACCTGACCCAAACTGGCCAAAGGGGGATTCCATACCACAGCACGTCATGCCCAGTATATAAACTGGGGGGAGTTACCCGGAAGGCCCAGATCGCTGCTCGGGTCGGGCTGGGTATCGGTCGGCAGGTGGTGAGCGGTTGTGTCCTTTTCCCTTGTTATTCCTCTTATCATTATTATTGGTAGCAGTAGTGGTTTGTGTTACACCTTAGTTACTGGAGAGCTGTTATCTCAACCCGTGGGAGTTACATTCCTTTGATTCTCCTCCCCATCCCTCCGGGAGCGGGGGGAGGAAGGAAAAGGCGGGGAGTGAGCGAGCGGCTGCGTGGTTCCAAGTTGCCGGCTGGGCTTAAACCACGACAAGCATTTTCTGCTAAAATTTTTCCTTTGTAAATGTATCACTACCTGATGACTACCATAGGACAAGGCGGACTGTTCTTCTAATTTAGGGACTATTCCTTTAGTTTGGCTACAAAAGGCTACAAATATATATCCTGAAAAAGGGAGAAGGGAGTTCTTGCATATGTGCATTATTTCACTGTGATACAGAAAACCGATGCACACAAGTTTATAGTAAAAACTAGAGATGTGGGAGCTTCTTAGGATAAATTCCCTAGGATAATGGCCATGATAGGATCTTTCCTTTTCTATTGAAAATCTGTAATCCATACTTGTCAGATGCAGTCAGGTAGTAGCTGGATAAAGAACCTTTCCTTGCTGTTGAGGCTAAAGATCTAATAGCAGTGTAGTACCTAGTAACATCCTACATGCTGTCTTTGACAGCTGAAGTAGGGTCTTGTACTGTGTTGTCTTGGCTGCACTGGAAAAATTAAAATTATTTTTGCTCTGGCCTTGTTTTATCTTCCTCGCTATCTCCTGGGCTAATGAAAAAGCAGGAAAAGGAGGAGAAGAGCATACACTGATCCTGTCACAGAGGCAACTTTAGAATGCCAGACTGTGTTTCCTGCTCTGGAATGAAATCATTGACCCCTTGTGGATTTGGCTGACAGTGAATTTGCTGAACCTAGGGTATCCCAAACACTCTGAATTAATCTTGTATCATCTCTGGCTTTAACAGTCTTTCATGCAGGTGTCAGATTGTCCTGCCCAGCTGATTGTCAGTGAATACTGTCAGCTTATGCTGTTTCCAGTACTGTTTTCAGACCCTCATGAATACTGGGTAATACTTAGGATCTGGTGATTCAGTACACTTTCACTTCTGTGAGATTTTTCTTTGATAAGGATTTGTCTCATTTTTAACAGTAATAGGCCCAATCTTAAATTTTAGCAATTCACACGAAGTTTTGGGAATACCTTTTGCGTCTTTACTTACGGATGGAAAATGCCTTCTTTCCTGGGGAGAGTGAGAAGTATCTGACAGTTCTTTGAAACATTTACTATGTGTAAACAGATTATTAACATTCTGCAATAAATATTTACTTTCAATTTTAAAACCCTTCGCAGAAGTGATAGTACTCTGATACTGTGTTTTTAAAATCCTTCAGGAGGCAGAAGAGTCTCCTTTTGTGCTAATTTGTATATGTGATTTTTAGTATAAAACAGCTGAATTTTTATTCACATTAAATATTGATGATGCATGCTTCAAAATTGCATGAAAAAATTGACTGCAATAATAATCTCCTCGTGGTCGTGTAAAAGAATGTCCTCTGAGCCTTTAACTCAAATTTGACAATTGGCTAATTCTATATGGGAAAAAAAAAAAAAGTATATTCTTCCAGTATAAAACCCACACAGGCTTTGGTTTACTCTGTGAATGTCACAGGGAAAACTCAGCTGCACTCCTCAAATAGGAAAATGAGCATATAGTATTGATGCTGGTCCCCTTCCACAACACTGCAGCCCTCTAGTGATACTTAGAAAATGGTTTGGATTGCCTGGATGTGTTTTTTGGGCAGGCTGTTCAGTGAGTCAAGACCTTGCTAAATACAGCCCTGCCTAAAACACGAACTACAGGGGTTTGGCAGTGGATGGGCCAAGAGAATTTAGGAACTAAAATTCATTATTTTCCTATGCAGGCACTTTCTGCTTCACACACTGGCTAATGCAGTTCCTTTAACTCCAGTCAGGACAAATTTCCCCAAGTTCCATAGGAAAGAGTTCAGATCCCTACATGACGTAGAGTAGCGCCAAATGTAGTGTGTCCTCTCCACGTATGAAACCATGAGTTGCTTTTGTGAATAGTGTTGATTTTGTCTTGGATAAAATAATTCTGAGAGGAGCAGTCTGAGTTTATAAAATCAGATTGAATACATAGCAGAGTCTATAGCTTCATGGGAATGTTGCGTGTGTCTCTTTCAAGTCTTATTCTGGGAGACCAAGTGCAATTCCATTGTACTCCTACATAACTTACGTACGACTTTGCTTGCTTTAGAGATGTCGTCTAAATATGCTCAAGAATTATGCAAAACACCTGGGTTTGTGAAGCCCTCACTATCATTCTTAAAACATTAAGATGTATTTTAAATCAGAGGAATGCAAAAATACTGAAGTTCAGAAGTTTTTGTAGCATAGGTAAGATATATTGAGGCAGTTCATGCCATTAATATGTTTTGCTTAAGATGTTTCTATGTGTCAAAAACCCAACCAACAACAACAGAAAAGATACAAAGAAAATAAAAATCTAGATTTGTCCATGAACTGCAAAGCTGCAAGACCATAATCACTTACCTAGAGCTGGACTGGTATGCCTGTATGGGAGTGGGCTTCATCATAGGCTTATGTCCTGGAAGACTACAGCAGCATCCATCTGTTAGCATACCTGTGTTCAATATACCTGATGCTTAATTCTTAATCAGCCTGGGAGAGCTCTGCACGAACACAGCTGCGTGGTTTCCAGAGCTTAAGATAGACTTAGTGCTTGATTCTCTGTACTGGCCATCTTTGCAGCCTTGCTGTGTTACAGTTATCGTTATGCCTCTTAGTGTTGTTTTACCCCTGGGAATGCTGCTTGTTCTGTTGTGATCCTGAGCATGCTCTGCTCCCTTTGTTTCCTTATCCCACAGCTTTTCTGTTCTTCATTTTTGTTGGGTTGGGGGTTTTTTTGACTCCTTTCTCTAAAATCATAATTTTATATTGAGTTTCTGTTACTTCATTTTGTGTACCAGAAAGCATTTAACACCTGACATTTGCAGAACTAGTCTAATAGAGTATATCTGGGTTGTTGGGTAGTTGTTGTTTGTTTGGTTTTCCCATCTGATACACAGAACAGTTGTTTGTGCTTTGTCTCTCATGGTGAGAAAAGCTGCTCTCAGTGTTCAGACAGGCTGCTCTGTTGCTCTGGTGTCCATGTTTTGCTAAAAAATAACATGCACTGGGAAAGACGAAAGTTAGAGATACGGAGGTGATATAAGCGTGGCTCCTTTCTCCCTAAAATTCCCCAAAACCGTCTGCCATCAACTGATAAGATTGTGTAAATTAAAAAATGTAAACAGCAGACTTCCTAGTTCATTGTCTGCATGACCACAGGAGAGAAGAAAAAATGATGGTACAGTTCTGCCAGGAGGTATGAGCATCAGGGGAGTATCCTTAATAACCTAACGTACTAGATGCTGTGTAGAGGAGAGCCACTTTAAGACAGGCTTGACTGAATAAGAGCAAATGCTTCATAAAGGTACATAGGTGTAATATCCTATGAGAGTGGAGATAAGAAACACTTGTGTAAAATCCACACCTGTGGCCTTTAGGTCTAATACTAATGACAGACAGACTGAGCTTTGATTGACCACCCAGTGTATAATCATTCTGTAAATACCCAGAGCATGTTAAGCAATGGCACTGACCCAGTGGGTGCAGTTTTATTGGAGGCTTCATGCCTGCCTTCACATTATTATGCTGCTATGGCCTTTTGAGCATAACATTTCAAATGAATGGACTCCACGCTGGGTAGGATTTACCTATAAACTGTCATTTCTGTTTATGCAAACAGTCATGACTCTTAACGAGAATTGACTCAATTGCTGGTGGAATATTGCTGCCCCTCCAGCCAGAAATCAGAGGCTTCTAAGGCTAATTTTACGAATGCAACCATTTTTTAAAGGTAGATTAGAAGAGATTGAATTTTGACACATGAAACCGGTTTTCAAAAAGCCTGTATATTTGGCATATCACTCTGATATACATGGTCCTTATTACATGTATTTTTTTATGCATTTCACTCATTGCACAGGCCTCTGAGAAACTGCCACCTGGGGCTTTGATTCTCATAATACAAGCATTTTCCCATGCAGGCGCATGCATGAAAATCATCTCATGCAGTCTGTGACTGTGGATCTAACACAAAACGATTTTATGCATGAATCTTGCTAACATGGAAACTTAAAAGTCAGCAGAGTCTATTTCCATCATACATTCTGGAATTCTCAGTTGAAGTCATTCAGTGCCATGAGAAGTGAGGTTTGTGTGGGGCCGCCGTGGAGCAGTAGCAGCCAGAGGGATGCTCTGGGAGAGGCAGGGTGTCTTCTCTTAACGGAGTGTATGGGGAGGCTTTGGGCATTGCAGCTTCCCACAGAGGGCATAGCCCGGCTGTTGGATTTTGTGACTAGAAAGATCATTCTCTCTTTGGAAAAATGGCATGCCAAACAAACCAACAGTAAAGCATTCTGAAATTAACTGGATTTGGAAAGCACAGGGAACAAAAAGGATGAAATATCTTTGTGCTTTTTCTGACCCTGTGTATAGACACCAGTTAGATGTAACTGGCCCTCACATATGCCGATTTGGCTATCGTTTCTCATTCTAGTATTTTTTGCTTTGTTCAATCTGTGCACTCTAGCAGAGATTGTACAGTCTTGTAACATCCTCCAGCTGCCTTTATTCATTCTCTCGAAAACCGTCTGCTTACCAGACATGCAGTTTTCAATTTTAAAAAGCCCTCATTATTCCCTAAATCCCGCTATTCTTGAGGTATTGGCCTCTAGTAAGATGATAACAATTCCCTATTGGTCTGTTGATGACTGATTTTTTTTTTCCCCTTTTTTATGCTTTAATAATTCTATGAATGCAAGTAATGAATGAGCCACAGCCAGCTTTTGATTGCCTTTCTCCCAGTGCTACTTTTATTCTAAATGTGTGTTGGACCACTTCTAAGAATTATTAGGAATCATTCCTTTCACAGGTCTTTAAGCCTTCTGAGTTTGGCAAGCCAAAATCACAGGCTTCGGTTGCTGTGCAGCCAACTATATTTACTGTGTATATGATAATACAAATCTAAAGTTCTTTGTGCAGAGCAGGAGGTCTTTGTTTTGAAAACTGTGGATTATAAAACCCTTTTGTTTTTGTTCATGTAAGCTTATACATTACAGGCCTGGTTTTCACCTGGAGTAAATACCATTTCAGCAAGCTCAGTGAAGCTGTGCAGTTTTCTACAAGCTGACAATCTAATACATGGAATTACAAAGCACAAAACCTTGAAAACTAGCACAACAATTTTTCCTGATTTCATTTGGATTCCGTGCAAAGCTGAAAATTTATCTAAGCTTCACTGACAGGTCTGGCCTAAGTGTCAGACCTGTGAAAGAGTTAGAAACCAGGCAGTTTTCACCAGGCACCAAATTTTTACCAGTGAATTTTTACACAGCCATAGTTCTAGGCTAACTGACCAGGAGTTGTGTATTTGCTGAACTTTGTGCAATTTTTGTCTCAGTTCGTGCAGGGATGAGAAACCAGATGTTTACCTGCTACTTACTTTGAGCATTCCCCATGTTTTAAGTATAAGGAGACAAATTGTCTCAAAACATTTCCATGCTGTAATTTAAAAGTGGCACTCAAGAGAAGCTAAGTGCTTAATTAGTCAAGATTTCTAGGTCTTCTCATTCACATGTGTTCTAGTCATAGCCCTCATCCCTTAGGCCCTCTCCCCCCCTGCCATTTTATGCTTGGGTACCATTCAGCAGCACAGTAATATACTGCCTAGAGGCTGTGAACCTCTGCCCCTGCACATCAGCACAATTGCAGTGATTCTCTTCTTATATGGGTTTTGCTAGATTGGAACATGTAGCTCGGAAGCAATTGCTGAACTCCTATTATCCACGGTTTAATTTTGCAAACCTGCTTTTTCACCATACTAACAGATCAGTGATGTTCTGAGTTATGGAGCATCTCTATTCCTTTTCTGCTAGTAGTCAGTTTTCAGTGCAGGGTACTACATTAGGACTGCCAGTCCCTTTCTGGTCATTAAATGGCTTGACCCAGATCCTTCTGAAAACAATAAAAGTAATTTCATTAACTTCAGTGGCCTTTGGATCAAGCTGTGTGAGGCTGCATAGGATGGCTCTGAAACAGACCTTTTGAGAATTTTTTTTCTCCCTTGGAAAATGTTAACACTTAGGAAAAAACAGCGTTAGTGAAATTCTTGCTTCAGGAAAAATACTGAAAACATGGTTTCAAGCTGCTGATGTGTCAACTTTTCTAATGAAAAAAAAAATGCACTTTCTTTTGAAATATTTAAGACAACTCAATATATTCTTGAAATAATTGAAACTGTTCCAGTTTTCCTCTTCCAGCTTTTTTCTTTTTATCATTATTATTTTTTATTTTTGGGAACCAAATTTTGCCTTTTAATCACAATTTTGGGCAAGACTACTTTACATATCAAGAGTGCCCTTGAATGTGTGTTTTGTATACAATTTTATTGCACAAGGTCACCCCTCCAAAATTTCTGCCACAGTGCCATTTGCCCGGAGTGGCATTATTTAAAGTGATAATAAGAGGAATGAGAAAAGCAAAGCAGGAAAAATGACTCAGAGACGTAATTCTAATTCCTAAATCTCTTGCAATCTGAAGAGAAATCTATCATCTTTATTTTTATCAGGCTGGCTATGCATTAAGTTTTCTCAGTCCTATTTCACATTTTAAATCTTTGAAGTTTGGCATCATTACGTTGCTCAGTTCTACATTCCTTCAAGAGAAATTATATCTTATCTAAGAAGGAATGACAAATGCTAGATATACTACTCTACATGAAGTCTAACCATTGCCTTGCAAAGCAATAACACCGCCTGCTTTGATTCACATTGTATTCCCTCAGCTCACCTCCCACCAGCCTGTTTATCTTATTCACTAGCAGCCAAATATAGGGCTGAAAAAGCTTTTGAGGTTTGTTTCTCTAACAAGTGCTAAATTTCCTATTCTGATCAGACTATTGGCTGTCTTTTGCTTGCACTTCCTCATACACTCTTTTGCTCTCTGGGGCTTATTGTTTTAAATGTTCCTTGATTCTATCACATTTCTCTGTCCACTTATCTGGGCTCAGGTACACTAATAATGTAATGAAAAAAGGATTTCTTCTCTATAGTAGCTGTTAAAAACTGATGTAAAGAGCTGCACAGAGGAAACCATTTGCAGTTCACAATAACAACAAGTTTTATTGGTCAATAAATCCCATGAACTATACTGCTTTGTTTTCTTGTAGCATCTGCTGGCCTTTTATTTATTAACTAGCGATTTCAAAAATATAAAGCACTTCTAATACCAGGGCCTGATCCTCTGGGTAATTCAGTAGGTTTTGTATTGGCTGTTAATACAGATGAGTGCTGCTGCAGTGCCTTCATGGGTGCTAAGAAAGGCAAAACTGCCTCTTTCTTGCCTTTCCATTATTTAACACCCACTAAGAAATACAACACAAAGTCAGGGTTGTCAAGTGGCTGCTCACAGACACGTCTTCTGAATTGCATATTCAGCATGCATCTGTGTCTTTAGAAAAACAGTGCCCTGGCTCCCATTTAAGCGTTATAATGGCTTTCTGTGATGTTGCAGTGCTCTTCATTAAAACTGCTAATTCCCTGACTTCATATACCTTCAATATATACCTGCAGTGCTTTTCTGTATGCTTCAGGACTCAGAAAAATGGCCATTAGACGCAGCAGGCATTGGTCTGTCCCCAGTCGGGAATTTATCAGTAAAATTTATTTAACTCGAAAAAGAGAAACGAAAGGAAGAAATCAAAATCAATCAAAATCAAAGCCTTATCTGAGGAGCAGTGGCTCTTAACAAATTTATTGTTTAAAACGTGAAATTGAAGTTTTCAGATCTCGTATTCCAAAAGGCCAATGTTATCGTGCAGTATTTTGATTGATGTGATGAAAAATTGGTGAGGCAAGTAGCTTTAGTATTTCTTAACCAGCATTTAAATTTGTAAATTTAGATTGCCACACACACGGTAAGTCTGATGCAATTTCACTGAGACCCCAGGCAGAATGTAGATAGAAATCCACACTGCATTACTGCAGTAGAGCTCCTAGAATATTTTAATTAAATTAGTGTTTCAGAAATAAACTATTAAACCAATCTCAGAGTTATTATTCAGGTAAAATAACACATGGCAGAAAGACTTCAGGATGTTATGACTAGTGTAGCTTGCAATGATTTACTGGGCAACAGTAAACAGTTTTGCTCTTTGGCGTTTTTTAATGTTGTTTCCCATGCAATTGTGTAGGAAGCTGGCTTTGTATTAGTAGGTAATACATTAATTTCTGTCAGTATCCTGCTTAACTCCTCACCTGTGATCTGTTATTTATGCGATTGCTTTAACCTATTATACGATTGATACATGAATAATGAGATAAATAATCCTTGCCACATCGGGAGCTCCTCATCTTCTTCAGGTGTGTTTGTCTTTCCCAGAAAAGAGAGAAATTTTACGCTGATATTTACCTTTCTGAAGACAGTGGAACACATGGAATGATAGCAAATGTTAATGAGGGGAAGAGATAGAGGAATAGCACTTTGGGCTTTTTAATTCATCCAGCTCAAACAGAATCACTGCAGGATACCAGCAGTTACTTACGGAAACCAATTTGTTGTTGTCGTGGATGCCCCTTTAACCATCCAAGTGTCTATTAGGGAATAGAAGACATTCCTTAGTAGAGGGAAGGCTTAAAAGTGCAAACCAAAGTGGCTGTGCTAGATCCATGTCACTGTAAGAGAAGTGTAAGGAAGTGTAGAAAATAGCATGTCAGAAAGAGCAGATGTTGCTAATGAAACATTCACTCCAATGAATCTGTGTCCCGGCAGAGCTTTATGGGAGCTCAGTGATCTCAAAAACGCCTTTACTTTTTTGCACTCATGTTATGTATTGTGTTATGAGGGTGATGATACTTAACTCCCGTTGACAAGCATTTTCAGCTGAAGTGTTACAGTAGCATTAAATATTGGGTGGATAAGGACTGTAAGCAAACTGTTCCACTTTATCAGCCCACGGTTGCTCAGAGTGTGTGCTGACTTCTGAGTGCTAGAAAATATTCCCTCGAGACCTCCTGGTTTCCTTAAAGTTTCTATTGAGGCATAGCTTGGGTTTGGAAGAAACTGAATCCATTGTCAAGGTAGGTAGATCACTAGCTCAATATCTGTCTTGATTTGTAAAGACTGAGATGAAAAGCCCCTTCCTCTCTACCAGAATAACCATTTAAACTTGTTATGGTTCCCAGTTTGGCTGCTGAGTTGCAGAGGTGTCATCTGTCCATGGTGTGACTTCCTGCCTCCTCCGTATTATTCTTCAGTACTGAATTGTTTGAAGGGTTTTGTTTTTGAAAATGAACACACGGAAATAAAAATGAGTTTCAAAACCTCAGAGGCTGACACAAAATGGAGTTGTTATCATCTGATCAGCCTTACCCACAACTGTTTCCCAATACCTGTTATTTAGATACTTTGGAACAGATTATTCAAAAAGAGAGGAGAAGATTTAATTGCTATTTTGCAATTTTAATGAATAAATGCCATTTCTGTTCATCTTCTATTTACTTTCACAATGTAAGGCAGAGTTCTAATGCCAAGAATGAATTTCATTACCAGCAGAAAAAAAGACACTTCATTAATACTGAACTGTTATTGCTGGCATATGTGCTGGTTGGTTAATGCCTGTGATTATCAGTAGAAATACGCACAGCTTTTCAGACACAGGAGGAAGGTTGCCATTTCAGAAGTAACTAATTCTCATGGATGCTTCAGTTTCTGTAATTTTGATGTAGGCACTTAAAGAAAAGTTAATTTTCAGAGCACCAAGGTCTGGAATTTTCTGTAATTCAGGTCTTCATTGATATAGGTAAGGAACTAAAACTAAGCCCAAGTCATCTTAGAATTGCTAGTCATTCCCTAGATGAGAAAGGGTGAGCATCAGGATACTTGGAGCATGTCTGCATTACGGACATTACATGCATAAGTCAATATAATTGAAACAACGATATTGGAATAAAATCAGAGATTGCAAATCACCAGACCTAATGAAAGATGGTCATGATCCTGTCTTAAACATTTGGAACAGTAATTATCTTGAATGTGAGCTATGTTTGCCTTGAAAACCTGAAATTCTGCTTGAACAAAACAAAATAAGGAAATGCTAAGGAATATTTGAATGTTTCTTTTTATAATTTAGAAATGTGATTCAATGGTTGAAAATCAAAATTATTTGATAGCTAGTAGAAGACCACAATGAATTTTTGACAAAAATCTTTGTCTCTTTTTTTAGCTGTTTTTATCAAGCAAAAGATTTCTGAATACTGGAAAATTATGACAGGAAGTATTTCATAGTAAAGACATAACTAAGACTATGAAGTGATGAAGCGTCTCATAGAGTAAAGTCACAATAATCTTTCACTCACAATATTTTCTTCTACAGTAAGGTCACAAATTGAGGTATACACACATACATTGATAAATATATGTGGAAGTATTTCATCATACACTGGCTTGGCTGCATTAACCGAATCACCATAGTCTCTCTAGAGATGTTCCTATGTCCATTTATACCAACTTAGCAAAACCTGGCAATAATTCGACATAAGATAAGCAATTAAATCTGAGTGGTTTTATAGGGTTTTGCACAGAAGTACATGTTTATATGCCATTTTAAATTAAAACAGTTCAATTTAATGGGTTTATGATTTTGAAAATACAAGTATATATAAATTGACAGGTGTATACCAACTCCTTTTTTGTTATTAACTTACCAGTAAATACATGCAGTGACAATTGGACCCCGGGTTTGAACACCACCACTTGGACCGTCACATCCCCCATTTTTCTTGCAAATTCAGAATTAGGTCTGAGCTGGCATTTAATTTATTTACTCTTCTGTATTCGGTAAAAGAAAAAAGTGTCATTATTGTACCCACGTGTGTTCGTAATGACAGTCCCCATCCTAAAAACCTGAACAACAATCTTTCTTTAAAGTTCAGGGAGCGATGTAATGTAGGTTTCAATTTCAAGACCAGCTCCTACAATAAAACACAGCCCTTTGTATTACAGAAACATGACTAATTCTCCTTGACCTTTTTTCCCATTGTGTTGCCCTACTGTGTGCAAATGTTTTATACAACTCTTTTACTCTTGCTCTGAATGTATGACACAGCTTGGCTATCTGGTGCTAGTCTCCCTAATAATTTTTTCTACATGATTTAATACCTGTGCTTTCTTATTTTTCTGATTACTAATCATCACAGTAGTTTCAAGTTTATTACTGGTATTCAGATTTCAATTTAGGGATATTTCTTTATCACCTCCCCTTTAAATATCATTTACTTCTCCAATGTAGTTTTCCTGCATGCTAGCTGATTCCAGTCAGTTGTCTTTTAGACCTAATTCCTTGAATGTCTGGCTTTTCAAGAATCTGATGTCCTTGTGCTTGTGCTGTTCCATTTGAAAATGCTTCAGATGTATCTCTGATCTGATTGTATCAGTCATACACATCCACTCATCTCCTGTCCTTACTTTGGTTAGCACACAGCTAAGTATAGAGAACTGCCTTTAGTATCTGCCTTCAGTTCCCTGTGCAGCACCCTGTTCCCACATTCAACTACCTCAAGTATTTAAGTATTTCCCTGTTCCCCCCCCGCATCCTTCTGGATTTTTTCCAGCTGTTTCACATGACCATTTGGTCCTTCATGTAGAAGCAGAGGATATTGTACATTTCCTCTAGATTAATATTTGTTTCCTTACATCTTGGCCTCTAGCTGGTTTAATTGTACCTTTTACTTTAAAGGTTTAATTTAAACTCTTCTAGGCTAATGATTCCTTTTTTTGATGGAAAAGGGGTTTCAGGAAGTACGTGTTCTTAGACAGCGCTGATGCAAGTGACAGCATGACTCCTTGTTCTCTCTGAGTTTCAGGAAAACCACCTCAACAAATAAAAAACATTGAGTAGAGGAAGTCCAAAGGTTAATAACAGAAAAAGTACTTACAACTAGTAAGTAGCATCAGTCAGTTGACAGAGGAGAAGGAAGAGTATGTACCCTTTTAGTAAACTAAACGGCCCAGCTCAGCCAATTTATGATTTAACAGTATTACACTTGTACTGAAGTGCAGGGACTGAAGAACATCTGTACTCTTTTTCTTACACTGGCAGGTTTTTAGACATCTTCAGCTTGTGGTGGTTTTCGTCTGGTCACATGCATGCTGAATGTGCTGAAGTACATTAGGTGTAATAGGATGAAAGTCTCCAAGTCTTAAGTAATGCCATTGGCATCTAATGACAGCAAAACCCAGTCTGCTTTCATCTGAAAGCAGAAAAAATGAGTTTGGCATGACAGAGAAATTAAGCAGTCAACATAATTTAGAAGAGTATCTTAATTTTAGCGATGTTTACCAGAAATTAAGAGGGATTCCCGTATAGGAGGAATCAGATTCTCATGACCACCAAGAATTCATTGATCCTTTTGGAAGCCAAGGTACTGATCTGCGTACAACAATGACCTTATATCACACCTAAACCCATAGGGCTGTTGAGACGGGGTAGGGGAATAAAGGGCAGAGGTACTTCGTTTCCAGAACTGACAAAAGACACGCATTTTTATGCAGCATTTAATTTTAACATATAAGTGCATGAAACAGATATATTTTTGTCCCTTACTATTGTTCCGCATTAATATTTCAAGAAAAATCTATTACTTTCTCACATAAACATCAACAAAACAATAAAGCAAGTATTTTACATAGGCTGTGTAATTCCAAGTCATTGAAAATTATTATTATACTTGACTGACTTCTCATGTAAATCTTTCATAACAGGGTCAGACCTTCAACTCAAATAAATCCTTACTGAACTCAAAAAGGACTTATATCACTTGTGGTGTATAAAACAATTTTTCCCCATATTTTCCCATATGGATTCTGCTCAGAGCTTGAAGAACATGTGCAGTCATTGCTGTGCATGGGAAAGAAGAGAACAAATCATTAAAATAAGCCACATAACATGGCATTATTATTATTACTTAATATTCTTAATGTGAGGTACAGTTGCAGTCTCTGATTCCAGGCATAGGAATGGCTGCAGGACTTCTTTGAGCTCATCTGCTTGAGAAATTCTTGGCTGAATCAGGGCTTAGTGCTCAATACCTTTGTAAACTACTATCAGTGCAGCCCTTCTTCTAAAACTTCTGCTAGGGGTTAATGGGCAAAACTCACTACACTGTTAGCTTTCTATGCTGCACAACTTCTTTTTAATTGAAAAACATAACTTGGATTTTCTAATCACATTTGTTCCTTTACCTGCTTTTCCCTATGAAGACAGCGTATTTAATTAAAATCTGAAGTCCACAGCAGGCTGAGGTTCACCTCATCAGATTGCAGCAGTCCCCTTTCTTTGAGCAATCACAGCACCCAGATGCCAAGCTGTTAAAATAGTTTTCTAGCAATAGCATCTGCCTCCAGATTGATCAAGCAGTTGTGTCTGAGTCAGTTATGTGGTTAGAGGGATAATGGACTGTCTGTGCTGCCTGGCCTTCCTGAATGCCAATTCCTTTAGACTTGCATTTCACAGTAATTTATGCATCTTCACCAATTGTTCAAGGCTTTTCTGCAGTCCACCTCACCTCATGCAGTTTGCCGCAATAAACAGAAGCTCCAAACCCATTGTGTTCATGGCTGGACAGGGTCTATACCTAAAAATGTGGGTTACTTTCTTTTTTTGCTAGATTCCTTGTTCTAACAATAGTAGCACCAGTTGTCTGCTGCACAGATGCAGCAGCCCCTTTATAATCATGCTGTCAGACATCTTCTCATGATTCTGGGCCACAGCAATTTAGTAGCCTATCTAATATGAATATTCTAATGTTTGTAGCTCTGAATATCATACAGACTGGAAGGAAAAAAAAAAGGCATCCCTTTCTTCCCACACATGCACACACCCCACTCCTTTTTATAGTTTTAGCTCTAGGAAGAATTTTAATT
The DNA here is from genome assembly GCF_000696875.1 of Nestor notabilis. Lineage (NCBI taxonomy): Eukaryota > Metazoa > Chordata > Aves > Psittaciformes > Psittacidae > Nestor > Nestor notabilis. The sequence goes on from NW_009914500.1 coordinate 27,705, forward strand.
AAATGTAGGTATTAGAATCTGAGATATTTTTTTCTCTAACTGACCAGTATTGGGGACAAATAAATATGATGAATTTATTGCATGTAAGGTAAGGGTTCTGATGTTTATCTTCTCTCTGCATGAAACCTATCTTCCCTGAAAGGACATTTGAATTGAAGAAATAGAGGACAAATATAAATATGGATGGAGGTTAAAGCTCTCAGTATAGGTGTGAAGTCATAAACCATTTGACCAAAAAAATTCAGTATGTTGCTGCCACTGCCAGCTTGCTAAGCTGATGATACACCAAAAATTCTTGAGAGATAAAGGAAACAGTATGGAAAACAGTGAAAAACTGAGAAAAATGACACTCACATAGTGCTAATTTTACTGCATTCTTTTGTAGTGAAGTCACTCCTCAGTGCTTTCATTTTTCCCTCCCAGATTTACGGATAAAAGGACTATTCTCAGACAAAGAAAAATGCTGTGAGAGTACATGTTGTACTTCTGATTCCACAAGATGTACACACGTACGTGTTTTCAAGGATCATGCTGGCTTAATAGTAACAAAGCCTTAGGGGCTTATAGAATGCACATCCTATTTATTCTGAGGTTAAACATTTTCCTGTCAAGCTGCAGATAATGGTTAATATACTGCAGTAAGTGCAATCTCATTATACATTCCTGTGATTTCAATTATTAACATGCTAATATTTTCTATTAATTTTTAAATATTCAGGGCTTGAATCTAAATCATTGTATGCTTCTGAACAGATTTCTTATATTAATTATTGAACCTTTGTTACTATACTAGTAGTATATTATTATATGTAGTTCAGTCTTTTTTGCTAAAAAAAAAAACAAACCACAAAAAACCCAACAAAAATCCAAAACCCACAGATAAGGAAGCTTTGAATTTATACCACCTCTGGATATAGCATAGATCCATCTGTTTATATACACAGTATCTCATATACATATTGTTGATTTTGTAAATAATAACAACATTTCTAATTTATATTTATTTCTGCTGAAAAAAAAAGGAACTGACAACAATCTTTGGATGATTGATGTGCAACAGCATGTGAGTGTGAGAAGGAGACTAACATTTAGAATCACTTAATGTCTCATTGACTAAAGGACCAAGAAAGACATCAAAACGTGTACATCTAGGGAAAACATGAGAGCAGGCAGAAAAAAAAGGCAGAAGTGTAGTATCCCAGATTACATCCTGAAACATGGAGTGAGTTGAGAGTGGGAAAAGGCCATAGTAGCTCATGGAGTACTCGTGGTTCTGCTAACCTTACCCTCTGCAGAGCACTGAGGTTTGATTTTGCATGTGGAACTGATTCTAAACACATTTTTGAATACTAATTAAGGGAATTCATACTGACTATCATAAACTATAGCAGCCTCTTAAATTGATGGACAGAAAAGATGCCTTCATCTATTGGTAAGATAAATAGATCATATGTCACAGCATGATCATTCTGTTATATTTTATTCTAGTTCAGTCTAGGATAAATGTCTGAAATGGATGGACTACAGAAGGAGGTGAGACATTCCCCTATGAACAGACCTGTCATTTTTTTAAGGGTCAAATTAGAAACAGCCAGAATAAACTCCATATGAAACGTAAAGGGGCATGGGTGTGTGCAAAGATATGTGGGATCAGCACTGCCAGGTTCTGACAGGTTTTTTGTAGAATGGACACAACTGCTATCATCTGTAAATTGCATGATGGTGCTATACCACATTGTCTGCCCCACTGACCTTGCCATTCACCTCTTTCTTAAGTGCTTTTTTTTTTTTGCCTTCTCTATGTCCTTTGTCCTTCAAATCTTAGCCATTTCTTCTGTGACTGTTAATGACTAGGTAAGAAATACAGTTTTGATCTGTGGAAATACAACATACACCTAACAGCTTCCATGAGTGATGGTCTGTGTCTCATTGCCACCCTTTCATTACATGCTTGTCTTTTTTTATACAGCTAGCTTTTCAGGAGACATATTTGTAGCATTACATATGCTTGATAACAATTACAGAAGTAGCAAGAATAGTAATAATAATGTGATATTGTAGGTTGGTAATTTTTTGCTCATTTGTGCTCATTCAAATTGGAATTTCTAGTTAATAAATCTCTGTAAATTCATCTTCTATGAGCTGTAGTGAGAGTCCTTAAACAAGAAAGTTGCCTGTCACAACCCCCAAGCATCAGAGCCATCACAGCATTTATAAGTGAACCCAGTGCAAATCCTCAATAGTCTTCAGCTTACTGTTTATGCAGCTGATGTTTGGGTAAAACCATTTATTGGGCCTCTTTAATTATGCCATAGATGAATTACAATTTATATGTAAATAGAGACATAAAACTAGGCTCCTCACACGTAGCTATCTGTACTAGAAATCACACTTTACAAATCCCTCCCTTTTGAAAGTCCCTTAGGCTACTTGCTTCACATTTTATTTTCTCTTTAACTTCAGCCACCAAACTGCCTGTGGAATTCCAAGCACACTGTGGCCTCTTTGTAATTCACAGCACTCAAAGGCATGGCAAATTCTGATCCACTTCACTAGCAAGACAACATGTTGATGGTTTACTTTTACAGATATCTGTTCCTTCCACCATATTTTATAAATGCATGTATCTAAGTTTATAAATTTGTGTAACCAAGTTATTACAACATTAGTAAGAAACAAAGACAAAATAATAGGTGACTAAAGTTTCCTCTTCAGTCACCTGCCACTGGAACACCTGACCACAGCTTGGAGAATGTGCCAGGTTAACTGATACTCATTTTTGCTCGACTTATTTGCACAGCTCTAACTGTGTATCATAACTGGTCAGCAGACAGATTTTCTCTGTCACAGAACAAATAAGCAATCCCAAAATAAACACCCAAAAGCCAGAATTTTCACTGAGCTACTGTAACCGACATAGATCTTTAAATCTGTTCTTCACACATCTGTAAACTGCAGTATTTATATGCCACAGAGATCATGGTGGGCATGGCTAGAACCAGTGAAGAGAGTAAATGTCATACTTAATTAATAATGGTGGCAGGCACTTTTTGGCACTGAAAGGCAGACTGCATCCAAACCCGGCACATTTCCAGCCCTACGGAGCACTGACTGACAGTCAAATGAGCAACTTTATCTGATGGTTGTTGTTATTAGGGATGCAGTAAAAGCAATGAAAAGTAGGAGCCAGAGAATTTAAATACATGTATCTGTGAAAGCTTCATGCATCTACAGGTGAAAAACTTACAGAGTAAGCATGGAGGTAGCAGGGATACACAGGAGTTTTAAACATGACTTATTTAGCTGTCGTAGTGATATGCTCATCTAAGGTGGTTTGTCTCTGCTTGGAGCTGACCTAAATCAGCCTGTCTCAGTCTGAATTCTTTTTTTCTCATTCATAGTCCTTGGACTGCAGTGCTGGATTTGCTGACCACAGTCAGGGTTTGCTAACGACCTTCCCTCTTCACTTAAGATGCATCTTGCAACACATTCAACATAACCAGGACTTCTCTCTTATATTTGCATGTGCGAACAATGTTATCAATAAGAAGGAAAAAAAATGTTTAATCATTTGAAATACAATATCCAGAAAAGTTTGAAGATTCAGATTTTTCCTATGTTTTTGAATGTACATGATTCCGTCTCTCTAAACACTTGAGTTATCTCTTGGAATACGTAGTTAGTTTGAATGACCAGTTTCCTTCAGATTAACTATGAAAGCAGAAAGAAGGAGAATAGTTAGTCTTGAAAAATCCGTGTTTCTGTATATTCATGCCGTTGTATATGTTTGCATTCCCTCAGAGCCTATCCCAGACTGAAAGTTCAGTGAATAATCCAAACACAGCAGGTTTTCCCAGGCAACGTTACTGTAAGGCTGCTCTTCCCCTTCTTCCCCCTCCCACCCCACACCCTTCACCCCATTACTACTGACTTTGCTGTTACTATCACATGTTGTAAAGAACCCTCCATGTCTGAAATGGTACCCATGTCACCCCAAGGGCCTGACCTGCAACTGTTGGTTGCTTACAGTTCTCCGATGAGAGACACTCAGGTGTAAGTCTGTGATTCCCAGGCCCTTTTCCAGGTCTGAAATGTGATTTCCACAAAACCTTACTGAAAAAATGGAAATGCTGTAGGAATTGGGTAGAAGCAGGTAAAGCAGCAGCAAGAGGCAGTTTAGGCTCCCTCTGAACAGAATGAGGATTCTCTGACGCAGCTCTCACAACTGAGCTAATGTCTCCATCATTCCAGCTTGATGAGTGGACCTGAGCAGTTGGGGACTGACTGCAGCTTCCCCTTGAAAACGTCCTTGTACATTGGTGCCACATCCAGTGGCAGGAGTGGAAGCCCTGGCAGAGCACCGTCTGTGCCAGCCTCTGTGCCTGCTTGTTTCTGTTGGATGATACATAGCAAGTAGTGCTGTGCAAAGGGGGACGTGAGGTAGATGTGTGGATAGCTTAATGTCAGAGATAGAACTTGGTCTTTTTGTTTTAAACTTGGAGAATTACTCCAATAATTATTGCATTAATTATGCTTATGGCTTTAGCTCTTCAGTTATGAACTTGTTTCCAACCTGTAGATCCATAGATCAGACGGGTTGAAGGGTTCTAGTAACTATGCACGTTCTTATCAGTAATTTTCAAAATTTATTGCATTTGGGAAGAATCTATTAAAAATACAGATACAGTCATTCTCATCAGTGCCTTTTTATACCATCACCCTACTGTCTTTCTGCTGCATTAGAAAAATGGATCATTTTTGTGACAAAATGCAATGCTGAACTATTGTGCTTCTCACTGTAAAGATGTTGGCAGGTCTGATGTGTGCTGGATTTGAAATATTTATTGTACTGCCAGAGCAATCCAAAACCAAACAGTTTTACAGATAATTATGCTCACTAATTATATGCAAAAGGCATCCATTTCTCCTCCTGTGATACTGTACACATATGGATCTTCTGCTAGGAATAATCAGGTTTACACACATACTTTAAGGGGAGACAGAGCAACAAGCTCCCATCGTCTCCTTTAAAAACTGGGCAACTTCTTGTGCAGATCAAGCTGTTACAACATTAAAGTGCTTCTCTAAAATCATAGTGCTTTCTGTAACATATGTGAGAATGCAGAAAGCAGTTTGGAAAGAAAGAGGAACCTAGAGGGGCTGGGAGAGAGCCAACACAATAAAGAACAATGAGTGGGCTTGCTGGTCTGCTGATCTTGGATTCTTCCCAAGTATCATTTTTTCCTATGAGCTGCTGGGGTTTTTGTTGTGGGTTTTTTCCTCTCTCCCCCCCCAACCTCCACCTCTACAAGGACAAGAGAAAGAGAGCAAGGCAGTGCAGTAATTTTAAAAGGAGGATAAATAGGAATGAAAAAAGAGGTGTTTATTAGAACAGGAAATTGGTTTACAGCTTCATAAATTTAAAGCAGGCATATCATATTGCACAGATTATGAAGTGTTAGACTGCTCTATTCAGGAAACTGGACAATCTGCTTTGCAATGCAAAGTGTACTTACACAAGCGCAGTGTGGATTTAATAGAAAGCTAAGGACTACTTAAATAAGCTGGACGTAATACAGAATCAAAGAATAGTGGAGGTTGAAGGGAGCCTTTGGAGCCCCTAGTCTGGCCTCCACCCCTCAAAGTAAGGTCAATGGAGCGGATTGCTCAGGGCCTTGTCCAGTGTCCTTTTGCGAACCTCCAAGTCCATGGTGCTAGACAAGATGCATCCAAAGATGCTGATGTCATTGAAAGGTTTCTGTCATCTTTGAAAAGCCACGATAATTGGGATCTACACAACACAAATGTTATGGCTATCTTCCATGAAGATGAGGAGGGTCTTAGGAGTTGCTGCCCATGAAGCCCCAGTTCAGTCCTGAGCAACACATGAAGCATTTCCTGGCACCTGAAGGACAAGAAGGTGATGGGTATCAGCTGATACGGATTTACTAGGGCCCAGCCATGCATGACTAACCTGGTTGTGTCGTACAGTGAAGTGACCGGCCTTGTGGCTCAGAGTAGAGCAGTGGTTGTCTCTGAGCCTAGACTTCAGCCAAGTTTTCGGAAGTGCCCTTTACTATCTTTGTAGCTAATGTGAGAAGTTATGAACTGGATAGGATGGCTACAAGGGTGAAAGCTGACTGCACTGCTGGATTCAAAGAAACAGTAGGTCTGAGTGGGTGTGTCAGTGATTCAAAGTCCAAATACCAACCAGTGGTAAGTGATGTATGCTGGAGGTTGATACCAGGACTATAGCAAATAGCAAATACTCATTTGCTATTTTTATGAACAACCTAGACAACGGCATGGAATACATCCTCAGCAAGTTCGTGGGGAACGCCAAATTGGATGGACCAGTTTATATGCAACCTGGGGGAGGGGGTTCAGCTGTCATTCAGAGAGATGTTACCAGGCTGCAGAGTGACAAAAAAACAAGTGAGCAAAAGTGTAATTTGTGAGCTTGGAATAGAGCAATCAGTGGTAGAGGTGAGGGGCTGACTAGCTAGAAAGTAGCTTTGCAGAAAAGGAGTTGTGGTTGTGGTGGACAACAAGGTGAGCACGTGTCAGCACTGTGTCATTGTGGCATCAACAGCTGACAGCTTCTACGGTGCACTTCGGAGCACAGTACTGCTGCTAGGAACTAGCCAGGGCAGTGGTTATGCTTCACTCCTCAGTACTAAGGAAGCAGCACTGGGAAAGTTGTGTCCACTTTTGCACCCCACAGGCAAGAGAGAGAACGCTGCAGGAAGTCTAAGTGAAAGCTGCAACATGGGTTGGGAACTGGGGCTCCTGACATTTAAGGACAGGATGAAGAGAAGTAGTTTGTTCGCTGTGCAGAAGGCTAAGGGTGGATCAGACCACTGTGTTCAAATACCTAAAGGTGAGCTGTAGAGAAGATGGATTCATATTCTTCTCGAATTGTGCAGCAAAAGGGCAAGAAGCAACAGATAGGAGATTTAGCAAGGGAAATTCCATAGATACAAAGGAAGGTTTCCCACAGTGCAGATGGTTAAAGCAGTATGCCAGATTGTCCAGAGAGATTGTGGAATAACTGTCCTTAATGATACTCAGAACTGATTGGACAAAGCCCTCATCTAACATTCAAGTTGACCCTGCTGTGACGCATCATATGGAGTTTTACTGTCTGGCATTTTGGATGTCTCCCTTGACATTTTGAAGACTGAAAAATTATGCTTTGGAGGACTGGACAGCTAATCCTTCTGCAGTTTTGCTGCATTCTATATCTAGTTTCAAACTTTTGAACTTTATTATTTTTATCCTTCAAAAATATGTAAGTTATATTACAGTATCTCTAAAGCCCTATGGATTTTACAAAAGTTACATTGATTAATGGAGACAATTACTTCTCTATTAAAAAGTTACAGAAATGAACTAAAATGATATTACATTACTTTAAATTTTTAGTTCTTTCACTTTCTTCTATGACAGGAGCTTAAAACAAAGAACAAGGCAAAAGTGTATTTTTTGCATATTGCAGAGCACTTCTGAAATATAATCAGGAAATTATATTTCAAGGTCTCTCATTGCTTAAGCTTTGATTTTGGTTTATGCATGTGAGTACCTTTGCTTTTTCAAACATGAATATTTACGTGTGACGTCTAATGATAGTAAGGCTAGACAAGTATTCCTATATTCTGGGGGGGTTGTAAACCAGATAGATGACTAAATCTCTAAAGGAGAACTATGTTGTTATGTCTGCAGGGTAAGCTTGGAGAAACTGTTTAGAATGATAATCAGACTGGACTTCTCTCCCAAAGGAATGTCTGCTAATCTCTGGTACATGTTTAGTCCCCTACCATATATTTAAGCAATTTACTAACAGCAGCATACCAATCTTCACTCTTGTGAAACAGGGCACTACTGTAATCTCCATTCTGTAAGCAGAAACCAAGGCAGATGAAATACTAAAAAAACTGTGGCAAGAACACAAAACCTGAACAGCAGCCTCATCGGTTGCAGATGACTTTCTCATGCTTTAGTGTGTTTTCCTAGGTTTTTAGTTAGACCACAGTCTCAGCCAGAAGGGTAATCCGTATGTTTCTAGTGCATGAATAATGTGCCTTTTAATAACATTATAAAAGTATTAGAGCAGCTTTACCTATTTCAATCATAGCTATTATTTGGTATGGTGAAGAAGCCTCTCAAAACACTGTCATAGGAGCTTAACTTTGCAGTACAGTTTAAAAAAAGCAATTAGCAACTTATTATTTAATAGACAACTATCAATGGCCTGTGAGAATTACAACCCAGATCAGTATCAGCAGTAAGCCTAAGAAGTTTGTAACTTCCAAGCATTGAAAAGGGAGGCACTGCCATTTTCCATGATGAAGTATCTTCCACTTCATGACTGCAATCAGGTATGTAAATACACCATCGCTGGTTTTTACAATGCAAATGTAGTCATCTCTGCATAGCGTGTTCCGTGTAAATGTCCTCAAATGCATAAAATGAAGCACAGTGAACAAAAAATATGCACAATTTGTCACACAGAGCATGGAAGGGGTGTTTGCTCAGACAGACTCTGAGCACCATCTGGGAGACAAGTGTTTAGTTTTGCAACAGATTGCATAATTTTCCTGTAGAATCTGGAGAAAAGCTCTAAATGCTTTAATAGATAGTTGATTTAACATGCGTTTAATCTTTGTTTTGTGTTGTCTTAAAGGCTATGCATATGTTTTGAGTGACAGAAGTAGTCATTAACTTATTACAGTGCTCATCCCTTTGCACAATTTGCTTTCTTTTCTTTTCTTCCCATTGCATGTGTCTGTGTGCATGCAATATTTCACCTTACAGAGTTCGTTTTCACAGCACATGGTAATTAATCTTAGTAAAAGCCAAGTATCTACTGCATATGCATGCCATTTGATTGATTAGATTAAAAATGTAATGTTACAGTTCATACATTAGCAATATTTCAATATAACATATACCAAAGACTCTACTATCAATAATAAGAATCCTTCAAGAATAACACAAATTAACGCCTGAAGCATAAAGAATGACCTTGAGAGAATGAAATGTTCTACCTAAAACATGTTGCTTAAAATGTATTTAAACTGAGCACCATGTTTATGTGCTAAACAGCTGCACAAAGCACTGCCCTTCAGAACAGGAAAATTTCTCATACAGAATTTCTCACTTGGAGTATTTTGGAAGTGGCATAGTTTAGAAGTTTACGAACACTGCATTCATTTTAGGATTTTTTAGTGTATCCACCTAAACAGATCATCTGCTACACAATAGTAAAAAGCTGTACATTAGAAATTTTTTCAATTCTCTCCTTGCACAAGTTAAAAATATTGGAAGGCATAAACTGAGGATTCACTGTATTAGGACCAGAAACAGAAAAAGAAATATAATAAAATGAGACTATACATGTTGTATAAAAAAGGCATGATGTGTTATGTGACACTGTCATGACAAAATGAAATACCATCCTTCATTTAGATATCTGTTCTTCTATATCCAAAAGCAAAATTACATCAAAATACTTTTGTGCTGATTGACTTGTAATGCAATAGACTGCAGCATCTTTGAACCTTAAGCAATGATAATGCTTTCAAACCTGCTATAAACTGGGTCAACTGTACGGCGAAATTGTACAAAATGATGCAGTAATTCAATTTAGCACTGTGTGAAAACTGCACAATAGCAGGATTAAAGGATCTGAAAATGAAGACAAGTGGTTCATTATTAACTCCTTAAATGTTGTTCCTTCTGCTTTTTCTGGAATGCCAGCTATTTCTAGCTTAGAATTGTAATTTCTGTGTCATGATAGAGTGAATAGAGTCTATATTGCCCCTCCATATGAACACATGGAAGTTCCCCAGAGGCTTAATAAAGTTTTTGAAATAAGTCAGCATTTACTATTAATTTTACCCACATAGGTAGCAAAATAAATTAGAAAGAAAAAGCCTTATACGATCACATAAAAGCTGTGGTGTGTATAAAATGTAGTCAGCTTTGGGGGAAGGGGGGGGGGAATGGAAAAAAGCAGCCATTTAATTGGCCAAAGCAGCATTCAAAAAAGAAAAAAAAAAGTCATGCTAAAGCTGCAAATGAAAAGTGCTCGTATGCAGAAGAGATAGCCCTATTTGTTCCTTATATAATGCAATCATTTAAACCATTGGCCTCTCCTGTAACATGGTGGTTTTATAGACATAATTTCCTTATGTGCCTAAAGATGTCTTGTTTTTTATCCTCAGGTTGTTATGTGTTCTATGTGCGGGTGGTTATGTTTGGGATCAGTGTATGTAACTGCCATGGCCATTCTGTCAGCAGGACATCCGGTCTCTGCCCCTGTGTGTAACAATAGCACTGCATGTTGATGATCACCAGAATCCAGTGTTCAAATCAGGGACAACGTCAAAATGAGCAAAAATCGAAGAGAAGCCAGCCTGGAATGATTTAAAGAGCTGGGTAAGCCTAAAGATGAAAAAAAAACCTAAAAAAATAAAAAAAGTCATGCTCCAGTGCGGCAATTGTACTTTTGTGTATGAATCTATAAAACACCTCCTCTGAATTCTTTACTTGGAGAGCTTAGATAGCTTCAATAAAATTCAGTCTGGACATCTAAAAATAAAGTTGATGATAGACAGAAGCATAGTCTGACTTCTGCTGTCGAAAACTGTCTTTCTTCCAAGCTCTAATATGCTTGATAGCAGTCATTTTTTTAATTTAATCCTAGTCCTAATTGGCAGAGAATTGATTAAAAAATCTATTTGTCTCTTAATATTTGTGCCTAAATTTGTGCTCTAAAATGCATGTTATGGTTCTGGCTGCAAGTCATCCCAATGAAAGGATCTGCTAGAGCCCCTCCTCATCTACCTGAGGCAGCTGGGCCACAGTGATGTGCACTGAGTCTGATTTCAACAGTCAGGATGCAGCCAGGGCTGGTTAACTTTGTTCTGGAAAGCTGTCTTAGGTCCCCCAGTTGAAGTGTACACATGACACTTCCCACAGTTACAGCTGTAGTTCCTTGGCCATCATTACCACAAATAAATTAAAAACTGGCATGGGAAAAAAACAGTAACAGTCATAAATAACAGCAATGTGGGTCATGATCAGCACTGAGATTACTGTTAACCAAGAAGCCTGAAGCCTGAATTTAGTGACTCAACTGCAACTTACAATATGTATTTTAAAAAATCTGCAGTTTCTTTCTTCTGCTACTCTATCTTAAATAGTAGTAGCAATTAGATGAATTACTAGTCCCTTTTGAATTCATGGTTGCATGATCCCAGAACACAGAAGCTGCATGATACCTCATTTATTTCTGTATTGTTTTATTGTGCAGACCTGGTGGTACATAGGATATGGCCTGCACCATCTACTTGTTTCAGCTTACATCATGATTCATAGTAAAATCATTGGTCAGTGAGCTCAACAGTAACATTAGTGTTGGGGCTGTCATTAAGTCAGTGTGAGATGAAAGGGAGCAGCTGAACATACAGAAAACCATTCATACAGAGACATCACTCAATGGCACAAACAGTATAAGCAGAAAATACTGTAAATGTTGTGATGGAACAGTTAGAGAATAAAAAGAGAGACAAGGGATATAATCTTCTGACTGTGTAAATTATCATTAAGCAATTAATGTTTTCTCTGTCTCTGGTCCACAGAGTAAGTTCTTCACTTTCATACGTTATGATTGCAGATTTACTTGTATCCCTAGTCACAAGGAAGGATGCGCAACATACCAGTTTTTGTTTGGGATTTTTAAGTGTAAATGTTTAATTCTGTAACAGAAAATTAACTGAAGGAGCAAGGCAAACTTTCAAATGATAGAATCATAGAATACTTAGGGTTGAAAAGGACCTTAAGATCATCTAGTTCCAACCCCCTGCCATGAGCAGGGACACCACACACTAAACTATGTTGCCCAAGGCTCTGTCCAGCCTGGCCTTGAAC
>NW_009914501.1:0-10885 GCF_000696875.1 Nestor notabilis
TGGGGCCTCAGCGCCCTATGGAGCATCACCTACTTTGGCTCCCCGAGGCCCTGCTCTGCGCTGAGCTGGTGCAAGTATGGGAGAAGGGATGGTGCCCAAGAGGCCTTCAAGGAAACACAGCCTCCCATGGCATCAGGGAGCTTATTTGATGAAGGGACCAAAAACCATGTCCCCTTGTCCCATTCCAGCAGTTGGCCTGACTCTGGCCATAGCTGTCATTGTGGTCAGCCCTTAAAACACGGTGGCTGTGACACTGCAGCAAGGTGCTGTGCATGGTTACCTGCAGGCACTTGGGGCCATGTTTCCGTGCTGACCTTTCCACTCCCTACCTGGAGGCAGAAGGTTGCACACTGAGGACTTTGCCTCCTTTGGTTGTGACTGCCAGCGCTGTGCCTCAGCTCTGTGAGCATTAGCAGCAAAGAGTGAGCTAGCAGAGAAAGGAGCTGGGCTGATAACCTCAAATCAGCAATATCTGTTCCAAGTCTCAATGCCAGCAGCTTGTCCATGCAACTGCTTCCACTGTTCCTGCTGCCAGAGAAGATGAGGCAGGTAGTAGTGGGAATCTTAATGTGAGTGCAAGCCAAAGCCGCCCCCTCTTGCTCCTTTTCTAGCAAGAGTTCATGTTTGTTGCATAAACAGAAAAACTAAAGGACAATTTGTCAAGTGTTGGCTCTGCTTTCTCACTTCCTGCTGCTCCAGAGCTCTCCATACCAAGAATTTTTAAAACAAGGCTTTGAAACTGCTTTTCAAAGTACTTATTTTAAAGCTGGCATTCACCCTCTAAAAAGTGTATTCTGTAGTGCCATGTGTATTTACCTAAACATTTCTGCTTTTCCATGTTCTCTTTACAGCCATCTGCCTGTCTGGATGCACTGAACAGAATGGATATTGCAACAAGCCTGGAGAATGCATGTGAGTAGATAGCAATCGCGATCTGAACTTCAGTTAAAACGTCCCCTTTTAATAGAAACTTAAACTCTTTTCCATGTCATTAATGCTTTAATTTGGCTTTTCTTTTAGCTGTCGCCCCGGTTGGCAAGGCCGCTACTGTGATGAATGCATTCCCCACATAGGTTGCCGCCACGGGACGTGTAAAACACAGTGGCAGTGCATATGTGACGAAGGATGGGGTGGCCTCTTCTGTGATCAAGGTTAGTTCTGATGGTTGTGCTTATGGCTCAAGAGTGGGTACTCCTCAGTGCTGGACTAAGGCATCTGACCCATTGGACGTAGAACTAAGTTTCCGCAAGGTGCATATTCATAGGCATCACTTCGTACCACCACTGTCCTAGACACCCATTCTTGTATTTGTAGTAATTTTGCTTGAAAACAAACAAACTTCTTTGGTAGCTGCAGTTTTTCTCTTGCAAAAAAGAAGTTTTTCTCTTGGGAGAAAAAACCCAAACAGCATGGATGGGTGTTAACAGGCAAGTTTTCTGTCTGCTCCAGTGAAGTTTAACATATTCCCTGTACAACTACAACAATTTACTAAACAGTTCCCAGCAGCAGTAAACACCATCATTTGGGCCTTCCTTATTTTGCATACAAGGAAGTTAACTCATGTGATAAGTCTGGAGCATGAGAGAAAAATCATGTAAGCAAGAATGAAAAGTACAGGTTCCATTTTAAGGTACACCAGACCACTTCCACCTATTCAACCCACTGAATCACTGAACTGTAGCCAGCTGAGCAGTCATGTCCTCAAGGCCATATATGCACTGCTGGCACTGAGATCATGAAGTGCTCAAAGCAAGCTAAGTGTTTTCAGGACAGTTAAAGGATTAAGATGGTGACATCTGAATTAAGCAGGAAAAGTAAAGTTACATGGTTCTTTCTCTGCTTGTAGTTATTTATTAACCAGTTGTATTCCAATTACTCTATGGTATTTATAGAGATAATAAAGATTTTCCACTTACGTCCTGTGAACTTGTGCACTTAACCTCTGTCTCAAATTTAAAGGGGAAAAAAGAGGACTGTCGAGCTTAGCAGAGCATTTAGACAGTTTAAACTACCAACATTCATAACAAGAGAGCATGGTAAATAATCAATAAAAGATTTCCAGTGTTTGTTTAAATCTCCAAGCCAAAACATCATTATTCGCTCCCTGCCTCCCCAGAACGTGCCTCAAAGATGGGGTTTATTGTTTTAGTATGTGACATGTTGTGCCCATAGTGCTGTGGCGTGTCTTTTGGGGAACACACACTTAGGAAGTACATTCTCCACTTGGCATGTAAATCCCATTGCAGCTAATAGGTTTATGCCCATAGAAAAAGGAGAGTATGCCAGACCAGTAAGAAAGTTATGTTTTTGCCAGGTCTTTCAAAATGCAGAGCTCATGTATTACAGTGACGGACATGGAGAAGTATCTAAAATTGATGATAATCTGAAACACTTGGTTATTATTGATAATAACCTGGATTATCATCCCCGGTATTCTTGTTGGTTGCAGAATGAATTACTTCATTGAAAATTCTTTTTTGTTGACTAAAGTGCTTTCATATGAATCATAGCATCACCGAATGGTTAGGGTTGGATGTCTCTTCCCAGCTGTTAAAAGACAATTTCTCCCACTATCTTTGCAGATCTGAACTACTGCACCCACCACAGACCGTGCAAAAACGGAGCAACCTGCATGAACACCGGCCAGGGCAGCTACACGTGTTCATGCAAACCTGGCTTCACCGGTGTTGACTGCGAACATGAGATCAGCGAGTGTGACAGCAATCCCTGTAGGAATGGCGGCAGTTGCACGGTGAGGGCATTTTAAATGTAAAGTCTTTGTGTGAAGCAAGCCCCAGTATACCTTACCCACAAATGGTTCTGTAACAACATAATGGGAATTCGATAGTGCACAGGTTCATTACTGACGCTCGCAACTACCATACTGAACCCTTCCCGAGAGGTGTCAGGGGAGGAAGTCTGTTACAGGAGGAGAAGTATCATCTAGATTAGAACTAGTCAACTGATCCTTAGGTTTCTGTGGCAGCCATTATGAGAACTTGGCAAGACCCAAAGTTGGTGAGGGAGCAGGTCTGTAAAAACTAAGCTTCTCAAACCAAGGTTCATACAGAAATGTGCCAAGTCTTTGTTTTAATAGCAAATAAAAGAAAACTTCTGTTTTCTGCTGTACTGTCAGACACTGTGAGGGCAATCAGCTGAAATGCTTTCTGTGAAAGAGGGCTCTGCATTTTCAGTTTCCTGCAGTCTAGTGTTTCAGTGTGTTTTTGGACCCAGTCAGTGATTGATTTTACCTGTTGATAAAGCCTGATCAATTATAGATAGCAAATATAATCTGATGCATGTTTAGATTAAAGCTACTGGTGCTGGACCCTAGCTCCCTACTCCCTAGGCCTTGGATATACATGACTTGGAAAGAAGAAACAGTTTTGTTGTGAGCTAAGCCATGGACTTACCTATGGCAAAGCAGCGTAAGTCCTTGTAAAGAAAAAAAGGGCTCTCGGGCTGAAGACAAATTGCCTGATCCCAGCTGTGTAGGTTGACACATGCCACATTCTGCTCTGGGAGACCTTGGGGATCCCAATAGACTGTAGTGGTGTTAGTAATGTTTTTGTCTAGCTCCTTGTAGGCTCCTACAACTGCATCTCATGTAGCTGCATACGGCCAATTCACAGCTCTATCCCTCACAGTCCAGCCTGCAGTTATTTACTCTCCAGCTGTCACCTTTGCCACATCACTGTGGCAGGGACTGAACAGCGCTCACTGATGACCAAAATTAAGCATGGAAGCAGCTATTATTTGGTGCCATCCAATAACAGTGTCCTAATGTTGTGTTTTGCAGGATATGGAGAACAGTTATCACTGCCTGTGCCCCCCTGGCTACTATGGCACTCACTGTGAGCACAGCGCTTTGACGTGTATAGATTCTCCATGCTTCAATGGTGGCACCTGCCTGGAGAAAGACCAAGGGGCCAGCTACACTTGTATTTGCCCTTTTGGCTTCACAGGGTCGAACTGTGAAAAAAAAGTGGACCGGTGCACAAGCAACCCATGTGCAAATGGTGAGTCTTTTTATCTCAAACTCGGTGTCTCTGCCTCGCTCGTGCTTTTCAGTGTGGAACTGATAGAAATCCAATCTGACCTCTACTCTTCCTCTAGTACATTAGTCGCTCTCCCTGCTGTATTCCACATCTACCCTAATTCTAGTCTCTTGCGGGGCCTTTCACTGGCATTTTCTGTGCAACAAAACAGTGCACAAGGCTTATGAGATGATGGCAGGATCAAGTAAATTAAATTAACTTTATTGTGTATTTAGAAGAGGAGTATTTTAAGGCACAGTGATACAATTAGGTAAACTAGAAGGAACTTTTAGATATGAGGTTGTTTTGTAAAATAACCTCCCTCTTCTTGAGATAGCACAAAATACTAATCAGGGAGAGGTTTAGGTTTCTGGGTGAAGTGCATTGCAGACTAATTTGTTTTTAATTGTACTTTTTTCTCCTCAGATGGCAATTGCTTTTACCTTGGTCAGATCCGTGTGTGTCGCTGTCGGCCTGGTTTCTCTGGCCAGAAATGTGAGATAAACATCAATGATTGTGCCAGAAACCCGTGTTCCAATGGGGGAACTTGTCATGACCTGATCAACGATTACACCTGCACGTGCTTGCCAGGCTACAGTGGCAGGAACTGTGACATCAAAACCAGAGATGAATGTGCTTCTGGACCATGTGAGAACGGAGGCACATGCTACAGCGGGCTTTATAGTGCCAACTTCGTCTGCTACTGTCCTTCTGGCTTCATGGGCAACCGTTGTGAATTGCCAGTTTATTCAGTGCCCGTTACACTTCCTCCTAAGCCAGTCCCCTGGATTGCTATATCCATGGGGGTGGGACTGGTGGCTTTGCTCATACTGTTCTGCATGATAGCAATGGTCATCAGACAGATGAGGATGCACCCAGAGCAGGACCTGGAGACAATGAACAACCTGTCTGACTTCCAGAAGGACAATCTCATTCCAGCTTCCCAGCTCAAAAACACCAACAAAAACAAAGACCTCGAAGTGGACTGTGGGCTGGAGAAATCAAACTACAAACCCAAGAATCATAAACTGGACTACAATCTGGTAAAAGACCTGACAAGTAGAGGGACACAGGAGGAGAAATATTACAAAAGTGAAAAGTGTTTAGGAGAAAAGTCTCCCCTCCGATTACACAGGTGAGAATGCAGCCTTCCTTCTAGTCTTTCTTGAGGCTTCTCATCTTCATACCAATTTAGAAACCGATAAGAAACTATGGGGAGGGAAAGAAACTCAAACAGATGATATACAAAACAAACCAGAGGAAACCCAGGAATCTTCATACTGGAGTATGTTTGTCACAGCCAAGTGTTATCCTTAGCTAAGTCAATTTGATTGAGCGTTTGTGTAGGGCACTGCTAGTATGGGTACTGAGAAGGGGAATGGGAGTGGCTAGGTCAGCGGTGAAAGTAGAGTCTTTCCTTCCTCAATAGATCTTGGAGGAACAGCAGTTAAAGCATACAGTGATTAAGAATAAGTATTTTGTTTATTAAGAAGGCAAAATGATCTGCTTACTGAGAAGGATAGAGTAAAAATTACTCTCTCAAAGAAAGAAAAGGGCAGGTATTCACTGGCTCATCAGTCTTCTGATGCATGCCAGTCTTGTCTGGGATCAGCTTGGGGCTGTTATACTGAGGGATCTGAGGTGCATGCTGTTAGGTTGGACACAGCAGAAGCATAGGAAGACAGTAGCTATTCCTTAGTTCCACTTTTGTAGTATAATGTCCTGCCACCACATAGAACATGTGAAACTTCATCCTCTGCACTTCCCTCCCACACCTTCATGGCTATCTCTTTACACCCCTCCATATTCATGATAGATTTTGAGAGTCAGACTAGTTGGAAGTCAACTCATGTTAATTTCTCTCCGCTCTGCCTTAGTGAAAAGCCGGAATGTAGGATATCAGCAATATGCTCTCCGAGGGATTCAATGTACCAGTCCGTCTTTGTGATAACAGAAGAAAGGAATGAGTGCATCATAGCCACAGAGGTAAGTAAGAACACAGGTAGACGGGCATAAATTGACAAAATAAAGGGGTAAATTATCCTTTAGAATTGCATATGAGAAAGTTACTCTATTTCCAGGGATCCTGGTGCTTCCCAGCATTCACCTCTCCTCTTCTGTGGCCCACACAGAACATACAGTGGAGAAAACAAAGAAATTAGCAGCCCTGATTCTATTAAAGCAGAGATTTTGAGCTTAGATATGTCAGCAGGAGATGCAAGCACAAAACATCAGCCCATAAAAATTCAGCATGTTATAGGATTACTTCCTCTTAAATAGGTAGCCAGAAGAAATAGAAATAGTAATCATTCATAGGCCCATTGATGTAAAACCATGTTTCTTCCCCATGACTGCAGTGGATAATCTGTGTTCTGTGGATTTGGGCAAAGCTATGTAGATTTCCAACAGAAGATGGAAGGTAGCTGAATGTGTAAGTAGATAGGCATAAAAGCCATGTAGGAAGTCTGTAATAAGGTAACTTCGGCCTCTTGGCATTTAAGCTGCAGCTATAAATTCTCTAACAGAAGTTAACACTTACTGATAAACACACCTAGACTTGATGTTACATTGAAAGTCAGAGGATAGATACACGAAAAAGGAAGAGCCCAGCACTGACCTTTAAAGACATTGAAAAGCAGCTATTGAAGAAGCAACCAGGTCCTGAAGATTTAGTGACCCTTTGGAAAAAGGCTCCATGGAAGTTAAAGGCAATTTGACATGGACCAATACCTGCCTCCTTCAGTGTAGCTGTCTTTAGGACTAGTTTCAGCCTCAAGGAAAGAGAAGCTTGCCATGCTGTATAGCAGTGATCTGTGAAGTCAGATCTGCAGGATTCTATCTCTCTTGCTGGGGTGGATATCAGATTTCCCCTTGAAGGCAAGCTGGAACGCAAGTCAACCAGCAGTATTAAAAGTTTAAGACTAAGTGAAAGGATTTTCAAAGATACAAATGACAGCTAGACGCTTCATTCCCTTTAACTGACCTGAATACCCTATCTTCCTTTGAAGATCTTGCTGACCCAGGCTAGACTCCCAGATTTACATCAGGAGTCTCCAGAAGTACTTTTGTTTTCAGAATGCCAGCCCCTGAAACATCTCTCCACGTAATCCAGGTTTCATGCTTCTGAACACAAGCTATTTAACTATACTGTATGCTTTTTATAGAGACCTAAAGTTATGCACCCAGATTTGTAAGCATTCTTTCCCTCAGTCCAGGTAGAGAGGCTACTCATCATAAAGACAACTTCTTTTGCTGGTGATTCTTTGTCTCTGGACCCAGCCAAAACCATTGAATGCTGATAGTTAAACTGCAGTAATGCCTGGCTTAAATTGCTTGGGTTTGACATACTTGTAAGTTCTTCAGTACTCTATGCTGTGCTTCCTTCTCATTCCTGGTATTATTTTATATCCTGACAGGTATAAGACTGAAGTTCAGCCCATTTGCACCTCAGATATGGTAATGCCAGTAGATGGACGTTCCTGCTGCATTGTTTACAATTCAGAACTGGATTGGACTGTTTTTACTTACATGCAACTTGCTGCTCTCAGGCGGAGGATGGAACTGGGTGAACTGGACAGACTGTGAATTTACTGAAAGATGCAATACACCTCTTTGTTCTTACTGCCCTTGTTTGAAGTTTGATACCAGAAATCTCATTGGCTATAGAAGAGGGGAGGCAGAGGGAAGAGAGAGGGGTTAAACATGTTGTTTGAATTTTGTTTTTGAAAGATACTGAGGCCAGTTCCTCATGGACAGACCCCTGGCTTTCCAGAACTCTGGTTATGGGAGGTGCCGGTAGATGAGGAGGCACTTAACTATCACAGATGTTGCCATGGAAGGTGTGAAGAAAGACACATTGCTATGCAGATAATGGATACAGTATAAACGAGGTCTCCATGTTTTTCTGGGTTTAAAAGTGCCTAAAATGTGTCAAGAGAATCTAACAATCCCAAACAAAGACTTGACTGCTCTTTCTGCAGCTACCTGAACAGTATTGGGCAGGGGTGGTTGATAATTCCTGCTACACATCTACTTGCGTCTCCTCTCTCCTGCTGCTTGTACTGGAGACTGTGTAAGGGGTGAGAGGAGGAAGGAAAGAGGAATACTGAACTTACATGTCATCTCATTTGGTGATGCTTTGGAGAACTGGTTGACCCAAGCCACAATGTGGGACAGGATTTTTGTGGATTTAAACATTCGAGAAGGAAAAGTTGCGATAAGGAATGTGTACAGCCTCTTCCCCATTGATAAGGAGGAGGCGTGATCCCAGCTCTATTTAAAGCCTTACAAATGCGTTTAAAATCAATCAGCTCCTAGAACCTTTATGTGCTGAGCTGTCTCAGCTGTTTTCATGCCCTTTGCACTACCAGTGATTGTGAATAGACATCATTACTTTTTTCTTCTCCTTCCTCATTCTCTCCCTCCCCCTGCCTTATTTTGACACAGAGTTGGGGGTTTACGTTGCGTTTCTGAATTAGGTGCCACCTTCTACTGCAAATAGTCTCAAAATCACAGCTGTTTCTTTCTGAAGGAGAAGCAGCGGTGTGACTCCCCCACCTCCATTTCTCCATCTGGTTGCAAAACCCCATCTCCCGTCCTTCATCCGGGTTCCAAATGCCCAATAGCGAAGTGCCCACTGAGACACCCTCTGCCAAGACAGGTAGAGATTAGGGTTAGAAGGTTCTAGGCTCGTCCTGTTTCTTTCACACCCACTCGTTGCTACGCAGGAAAAGGGGAAGCCTGGCCCTGGGAACCAGAGGGTGCAGAAGCTCCTTTCTTATATACATATTTACAGCAATACCCAACACCCCATTGCAAAGTGCTGTGACATGAGTGAGATGAGACCATGGGGTGGGACAGAATGAGGAGGGAGGAAACAAGATCTCTTTGAAGAAACCCGGACCGTGCTATCTCTTGGACAGCGATATCCCTGCCCTTGTAAATCCTGTTGTTGGACTAGCCCATCTACTGCCTCGAACTGTGCAGACAAGACCCCTTCATAATGTCCACTACTGACCTTCTGCTCTGACCGCATAGGACCATTTTGAAGACGACCTTCAGAAATCAATAATATGGGTTTTAGTTTGTCTGTTTGTAGTTTATTTTGAAGACTAGTATTTCAGTAATTTAAAAAGAAAAAATCAGAAGCACTGAACTTTCTACGTTTTATAACATTATTTTGTATATAATGTATATTTATAATCAAAACAGAAGTGTAAATATGTTTATTACTTCTCATGTAATGTTTTTAATGTGATGACAAAGTTTGAATTTTATTTTTTTTTTCAAGCAATGAAAATACTTTCCTGCTACTACAAAGTTTCTTGTGGTTTGTCCTTTTACACCTCAGGTTCCATGGTTCTGTGACAGTCAAGCTTACTTGAAGCCCCTGAAGTTAAGCTTGTCTGCCTGGTCCCTGCAGCCAGCCCTACAGTCACACTTTACACACCAACTGCTGTCAGCTGCTCTATATAAAACAGTTATACTGCTAACTGATGTCAACAGAGTTGTTCAGCTGAGTGGCATTCATCTGACAGTAAAGTTGTGCATATTTATATTGTGATATATAACGTTTATATATACACATTCTCTTGCTATGGAGTGGGACTGGACTGTCAGGAAAGTTATTTTTATTAATACCTCACTCTTCCTCTTCCATGACAACTTGTGACATGGAAGATGCGGATAGATAGAACACCATTTCAAAGTGGCTTAATAAAGGTGCATGGCCAACTTGGGGTTCACTTACAGAACAAGATATGATTACTATTTCTTTAAATATTTCTTTAAATACTTTAAGATCAATCCAGATCTTGCCCTCAGGTTACTCTTGCACAGCATCTGCATCCACACCTGCAAGATGGTGTCCTTGTTTGTTTGATGGTGATGGGTAAGATCTGTCTTTCACTTGTGGGATTAGAGGGAGTTTCAGGCTTTCTCCTCCCAAGTTCCCTCTGCTACACCAGCAGCTGTGTCCTCCCAGGGCATCACAAAGTCGTTATCCTCCACAGCTCTTTTGGAGGACGTTGCCACAAAACAAGTGTAAAAGCACACTTGTATAAAACACCCCCAGCAGGTTTAGTAGCCTTTGAAGCACATATGTTTATGGACAATTAAATCTCTGACTGCATCAGCTAGGTGCGATATGGCCAACATCTGAACACACAAAAGCAAAACCTATAAGAACAGGAAACCAGTGCTGCTCTATTTTAAAACCGGACTTTTTTGTTGCTGCTGTTGTTGACAAAATGCCAAAAAAGCATCTTAGTGGTTGGTGCCTTTCCTATCTTTCCCCAAAACAAGACCTAACCAGAATTTGCTAGTTTTTAAAAGAACAAAAACCCCAAACCCCCACTGGTGTTAGAAAAGCACCATAACAAATTGTTTTAATTTTTTCCTTAAAATACTGCGAATAATGGCTTATAAGGGTCCCTCTCGGTGCATTATCAAGGTTACATAAATACTATTTACTTGAGATGGTTTTGTTTCTCCCTCGATTCTTTTCTTAGAGAAATTAACTTTCAAATCCCAGCCAATTTTTCCCTGGCTACCATAAAAATAAATTTAAGATGAAACTCAGAAATAAAAAACCACCTCCCCCTCCCCAAACATTCACCCTGTAGAGCAAATTATGAAAAACAAGCCATTGACAAAAAGCTGAGCAGATGCTCCCTGCTTGCAGTCCTTCCTCGGCAATGTGAAATAAACCCAACAGATGCCTCTCTTAATTGAGCACATGGATTACATACACACATGCACTCTGTCCTGCTTAAAACAAAACACACACAAAAATCAAACAGGAAAATAGCCAGAGAACTCTTCCCAAAGCCGAGGCAAGCAGGCATGCT
>NW_009914501.1:10916-21465 GCF_000696875.1 Nestor notabilis
GGCTCTTCCTGCTCAAAACGAGACAGGAAACCGTATCCGTAGACAGAAGGGAGTTGAAATCCATTAAAACCCGTGGACCTGATTATGTAGATCCCACAGGGTAAAGCAGGTACAACACATGCCTTTGTGTAGCCACACAGGAGAGAGGAAAGAAAAAAAAGCATCGGCTTAGAAGGAAATCTGTGAATATTTACTGGAGGCACTACTGCACTGTGCAGCTACCAGAATAGATCACAGATCCTACACAGGAAAAACAGGAGCGGTGCCTGCTTCCACACAGGAGGAGATGGAAAGCATATGTGAATCTGTGCACGTGTGCACATCCCCAGGTCCTTGCCAAAGAAACTACAAGCAAATTAGCTGAACACATAATATGACCTGGATTTAACCCACAGCTTGGCCAAAAACGTCCTTACTGAGAGCGGCTGTGCACTGACTGCTCACCAGCCTGCCCCCCGCCTCGAGTGCATCCCTCAGCCACAGTATATGAACTCACCAGGGGGAGCTCCGAGATCCTTCTGGGTTGTAAGGACTTGACCTGAATGTCAAAGATTCCTTTCGAGGGTCACAGATGATGCCAGGACCGCAAATGTACCAATAAATAATGCCTTTTCTCTTAACAAGCTTATAGAGTTCTCAGATCCAGCTGTACAACTAATGTCTCTCAGCATAAGTTGCATCAACAGATTTGGCTCGAGGGCTGCACCTAAACTTGGCTTTCAGTTTTAAAAGACTGCACAAACCCACTTAAATGCAATGTGGCAAAACAACAGTTTCAAGAACAGACTCCTGACTGAGAAACTCTTTGGTGTTTCCTTGTATTAGCACCTGATAGAAACCATTTCACAGCCACGCAGAGCCCTTCAGCCTAAACAATTTCAGAGCTGGATTGAGCAAGAGGGGTGCTGCTCCGTGCAGCACTTCACTTGAGTAGTTCCATGCTCGGCTACAGCCCTTCATTATTTACCTCTTTAGCCAGCCTGCTGATTAGGGGAAACAGATGCTGGGATACACCCGTAGCTATAGCACCCACTGGTGCTGAGACAACACGCAGCAGGACTGTGCTGATGCAGACACAGCTCAGGGCACGGAGTTCAGTTAGGGCAGATGACGGATGATTGTAGAAACTAGGTTTGATACAGGACATGCCTAAAATGGGATAAAATGCAGAATGCATTTTATTATGCACAATACTTGTCCAGCAACAGCTCGTAGCCTTGAATGAGCTGCTGAGAAAGCCTAAATTAGTTACTGTGCAACTGCAACCATCTAGTCCAGCAGATGAAACCATCTCTGTGAAAATGCATTTCAAGTATTTTCATTGCTCCTCAGCCTTTTCTCATTACTTCACACTAAACTGAGAGAGGCACAGCGGGTCACTAACAGGTACTTCTGTGGCTTTAAGAGACAGTTATGTATCTATGTTTGGCCATCATTCCCTTATCTCACATACCTGATCCATAAATACATATTGATTTTACGCAGCAGGTACAATACTCCCAGCACATTTTGTTCACAATTCAAACTCCGGTTGTGGAGAATTGACATAACTCCATGGCCCTCTGCCATGCTTCACTGTTTTCATAACTTCAGGTTTACAGCCTCTCTGGAGAGTCAACGTCAAGATTTCCCCCCTTCGCACTCTCTTTGTCCAGGTTTTGCCAGCTCAGCTCCCAGACCTTGCGGGCAGTGACCCTCCTGCCTTGTGACACCCAGAGCACTGAGATTTCTCCTTGATCATCACTCTTGCGCCTGCTCTAACCCTGTCTCCTCTGCTCTCAGACCTTGCCTAGGCAACAGTGTGACTCGGCACCATAAAACTACCCTTTCTCTTTCTCCTTCCTTTTGCTGGTCTTTATCACCTCTGGTGTTCTTGCTTCTCTTCCCCTGTGCAGCTTTAGGGCATGTTTCTGCAGCACAGTGGTCTATCATGATGCAGGGTTAGGACAGAACTCTTTAATTCACTGTGTAAATAATGGTGCATAGAGCAATAATTTCAGATGCTAGACCAATTGTTCCACGCAAAGCATTTGATTCTGAGGAGCAGCATGTACCTTTGTCCTGTCCCTTTTTAATCTTGATGGCAGACCACCACCTTCTCAAAGGTGCTCCCAGGTCCACAGATAGACCAGCCATCCCTTCCATTGACCTCTTCAACCCTGGGGAGATGCAAGGGGGGAAAGACACAACATCCTCCCCTCTGACTGGGTCACTCAGAGCTTCTGACTGACTTGTCATATGAGGAGAGACCTAATGGCTAAGGAAAGTAGAGTGGTCTACATCTGGAGACAATATAACCCTGGATGTTATGTACCCTGCATTACACAGATGATCCCACAATTACTTTATCTCTTCCACATACTGTAGCGATGGAGTTGCCCCCTCACATACGTAGCAGTGTAGTACGTAACTACCACAGAAGGGCTTAATCCTTCAGTTCCTCTGCGGGCACCGTGTCTTCCCTCCTGCCAACCACGGTGGAGACAGCGGTCAGACTATCTACCCTTGCAGCCAACCCACCCTGGAAGAGTCCCAAAGTGCAAACCAGCACCTTGCGCATAGTCGTGTTTTGCAAATACATGGTTAAGTGAGGGGAACACGTAGTTTGAGGAGAGGCTGTTTGGTGATGACATCTTTTATCTGTGCTTTATGACTTACTTCTTGAGTTGTTGCTGGCTTCACAGTGGTTTCGTTGATTACGTTTTTAACTAACTGCCTAGAAGGTCACAGAGGCGCTGTGTTTGTTTTGATAAATTGAGTTAAACCAACACATATTTAATATCGAAACAACTCTGATGAGGGTTTATAGCTGGAGAGGCCATTGCCAGTCAGAACAGGACTTGACCATTCCTGGCACACAATGCAAGAGCTCTGACGATCCCTGTACTTGGGCACACAGCTCCCACAATGGTTTGTGAGCAGGGTCAAGATTCCTACTGCAAATATGAACCACTGTGCATTTCAAATTCCTTTTCTATTAACACTGTTTAATATTTGCCTTACATGTTCTGCTTCAGCAGAAAATGCCAAAGCATTTTTGTTCCTGCCCTGTTCTTCCTAAACTTATTCATTCTTTGGAACATTGTCAGCAAAGAAATACAAAACAATCTGAACAAAATGTATTTGGGGACACACACACACACACACATGATCCACACAGGATAAAAGTGTGACAATTACAGAAGAAAGGGCCCTGCTCTAATCCTCTCTTCCAGTTCAACCCACCAGGTCCTGGTGTTAGCTTCTTCATCAATAGCTTCTGCTCCTCTCATCTCCTTATTGCACAGAGGCGCTTTTCTTCCTCTGGACCACCTCATATCCCCCCTTCATTGTTAGATTACCCTGATTTTCACTTTGCTAATGGTATTTATGCTTGTCATCAGTTGTTTTGGAGGAGGTTTTTGAAGTTCTCCAGAATTCTAGATACAACCCACAATGCATGGCTGGATTTGTGGACACAGAGTTCACTTGCATCCCAGGAGGAAGTAGAAATGCCCATGTGCTTATAACTATAGAAAGCTCTTTTTCATGGAGGCAAGCGTGGTTAAGAAGCCTTTACATCAGAGACATTTTTCATAGGTGGGAAGAATTTCCTCACCGCTCTGACAGTTGCTTCACAATCTGCTCTGTCACCTCCAGCAGACGCAGGTTCATCTCACCTCACCGCAGCCATCCACGCGTGAAGCGTCTACTTTAAGCCAACCGTGAGGCTTATCTAGGGTCATGGAAAAGGTAAAACCTTCCAGCGTTCTCCCCTGGAGGGGCACCTGACAGAGCTGTGAGTGAAGGGTGACTCTTGGAAGGGTCAACACTGTTAACTGAAATGTGACAACTACCTTTATGATGGTTGCAGCCATGAAAGAGGCATCCTTAGGCATGAATTTGAGGAGAAGGCGATGCTTCTATGGATTGAGATGCAGATGCTTAACCCTCACATGCTCTTGAGAAAGCCTCCCTTTCACGCCTTCCCTCTCCTGACATACGAGGTGGAGTTGTTAACACTAACATGACTCAGAGGATGTTGTGAGGACTCACTCATATCCTTTAGACTCCTTGTGGCTGCACAAGTGCAAATAAGCCTCTACCATTCTCATCTTATTGTTTAAATAGCCACTCAGTGTAAACAGCATCTGGGCAAAGCACACAGTGGTGGGCAGGCGCTCCCACTGCCTCCCCTCGCAGCAGAGGAGAGCTTTCCTTGAGCCTGAGCCCAAACCAGGCTGTGCTGTGCTGCCATCATCGCTTCCTGTTTGTTACCTCACGACACCGTTTCCTGCTTCCTGCCTGATTACAACGTGCCAATTGTTTTTCCCAAGCCTGAACCAGCTTCCCAGCACCCCCCTTTTCAGCTCGCACACTGGTCTGGTGGTGAGGGGTGCTGCTGCCAGCCTGGGAAGCACAGTCCTCTTCCCCAACCCACGCGTTCCCTATCCCTGCCCATTTGGGTGCCCAGTCCCAGGCTAAAGAAGTGAATCTCACACGTGCCATAAAGTGGGAGAGAAAGAAATGAGGTGCTGGTAGGTCCCAAGGGTTTATTGCAAGCAAGCACAGCGCAGCAAGGTGCCCTGCAAGGCATCCGAGTCTGTTGGATGCAGAAGGTTGTGGCGCGAGGGACTCTATGAGTTCATCTCTTCAGACACCCTATATGTTACAGGGCTTTCTGTTTATTCAGCAACCTGGCGCTGAGCTGACTAAAGCAAATGGTGTGGGTAAGCACATTAAGGCATCAAAGTACAGAGAATTAATGTGGTCACCAGGAGTTAGTCCCAGTGGCCCATCACCAGATGTTAGAAAGGCTTCCACTTTCATAACTGAATTTGCTTTCAGCATCCAGCCACTTCTGGTTACGCCTTTCTGCTCTCTGTTTAGGGCCTTTTAGTGTGTAGTATTTTCTCTTCACCTATAATTGAGTGATGTCCCCAGTCCTGCTTTGGTACCTGAGGTAGCTGAACTGTTTCACTCTCAACCCTGAATGTCACAGCCTCCAACACAAAGATGAGCTCCCTGGATCAGGTGGGAAGAACACCTGCCTCCTCTTACTCTCTACCCTCTTGTTTAAGCACCCAAGGACACCAGAAGGGGTTTAAGGCTGTTTAAGCATACCGAGAACACCAGAAACGGTCCCATTTCCAAACCCCTGGAGGACTGCTGTTTTCTTGCTAATCACCTTGTACGATAGCCTAACAGGATTCCAGAGACCTCTTGGAGACCGGGAGCAGCCTACAGGCTGGCAGAAAGCAAACACTGCGGTTCTGATTTTTAAGGGGCTGGAGGGTAGGGACACACAGGAAACCAACAAGTTCACACTAAAGCACATAGGAACCTCCTAGGAGCTGTTAAGTAGCTCTGGTCTGTCCTTTACCTGCTCTGCTGTAGTCACAGCAGCAATAACCTGTCACAACCAGATTAAAAGACTCCTCTTTAGCATCCAGTACCCAGTTCAGGGCCCGACCCAGCTAATACTTATTGCCACTTACTTATTGTGTTGGGTCAGCACCTTTTAAATATGAAGAAAAATACATAGCCCTTGCAGACATACACCAGAGGCATGCGCCCATTTAAGCTTAACAGTGCCAGTGAAAACATGAGCTGGCACTTCTGTTTCCTCAATCTCACCTACAGTAGATAAATAAACACCAAAAGCCTCTCTTTTCCTCTGTTCCTCCACCTTTTGCCTGCCCTGTCTAATTAAACTGTAAACTACTTGAGGAAGGAAAAGTCCTTTGCTGCAGTTTTCATAATATTCAGGTGCTTCTGAGATACAGAACAGGAAAGACCTTGGACATCCTGAACTGCAGGATGAAGATATCAAAGTGGCAATAACTGATCTACAACCACAACATGAAAACTGATTTCCCTCGCTGACCCTAAATGAACGTGATATATGCATGCTTTGAACTAGCTGTTTCTTACTAAAACACATGGAAAGAAGACTGTACCACTGAGTGGTCGCATCGCATCGGAGTATAAAGCTTTACGGCTATTCCATTTGAGAGTTGTTACCAGAAATCTAAGCAGACAATGGTAGCAGGGCATTTTCTGTACATTACCTTCACTACAGACTGTCCCACCATGAGTAACTGTGGGGCACACTGCTGGGAACAGACTGGAGACAGACAGATCATACCGTGCAAATCCAAACTGGCAGCACGTGAGAGCTCTGGTGTTGAAGGAGCTCTTCACCATATATCAGCTACTGCACTTACATTTTGTCTTTGGAAACCCGAATATGTTCATCTTGTGCCAGAGAGCAGGGAGAGCAGCCGGAAAAGGATGGAAGGATTTGCAGCAGTTCCAAAAGCCTCACACGTGCATGTGTAAAGCAGCCTCGCAGTCCCCCAGGAGCCAGAGCCGCAGCATCCCTGACCAGCACTGTTCAGCCAGTAGAGGTCTGTAGAGGAGTCGCAGCGTGAGGCTGCAGCCCCGAGGCTGTGAAGGCTCAGGGTAGGTGGCAGCCTGTGTCCACCTCTCACAAGAGGCACCTTAACTGAGCAGAGCCGGAGGGTCTCTTGTGACTGAAGACACAGCAGTGCTCTGTCTCTGTGCGCTCTGGCTAACGGAGAATAGAGTAGCGGGGCTAACAGGGAAATGCCCTGTGCTGCACAGCCACAGGCATGTACTGTTACTGCGGGCAGGGTCTCTGGCTACTAACAGGGGGATTGCAGGGTCACAGGTTGTAGATGCCTGGCCAAAGTGGTTTTTTAGCACAGTTAGAAGGTTTTGCACAGCTCCCGGACTGCAATGGCAAGGTCACAAGTGAGCCTGTAAATAGGAAGTCTGTATCACCATGGGAGGTGCACTGAGGCGGTGCAAAATGCTGCCTGCAAGGACGACTTTCAGGTTGGACTCACGGGAAGAGGGTGTGCGGCACCAAGACCCACGTTACAGTACAGACAAGGTATGAGGACAGGCCCCTGCAGCCAAGGGGGGGCAATACAGGCATTTTCAACGAGACTGAAAGCTAATGCCCCCTCCCAAAGCTGTTAAGAGACAGAACAAGCTCTACCATCGAGAAACCCACAAGTATTGGGGAATTCATGCCCTGGCTCTCACTGACTTATTGCTCCGTGGCACTTGATACAGTGCACACATTAATTCAGGGCTGGAAAGGGCACCTCTCTGCTCACGTTTCAGCTTCAGACTGCAGCTCTGCACCAGGAGCATTACTGCAGAGCAGCAAACAGAATCGTTCCTGCTCAGTATCAGATTCCCACCCCAGGACCCTCCTCTGGCTTGCTCCCCCAGCCACAGGCAGGATCCCTGGGGTGCCTGCAGCTGTAGCATCAGGATGAATTCTTCAGCCACAATAGACAGCTAACAAACAGAGCAAGAGGTTTGTGTGGGAGACAGCAAGTTGCAACTCTCCCCAGCCTGCTATCACAAAACTGACTGGAAATAGCTGAACTAGAAGGCTGCAGATCAGCCACCCTCTGGTCTGAAAGCTTTAAGGGGTGCAGAGAGCTTCCTGGTTTTCTCAGTTGTCCCTTTGCTTTAGGGGGCACCTGGCTCAGCAGCAGCAGTGGGGGACCATCTCCAGCCCCCCAAATAGCACCCTGCATTGCACAGGGTTGTGTTTCTTGCCAGAGGCTCATGAATGCATCAATAGTTAATCACTACCACTAAAACACCAAGGGAAGAAGGGCTGGGGAGTGCAGGGCTTTCAAAGGTTTGCAGGAAAGGCAGCACGTGTGTCAGTGGGACTGCAGGCTCGAAAGCCTGACTCCCAAGGCAGCCTGAAGAAGGGTGGAGAAAGCAGGTTACGTGCTTCTCCATGTGCTTCACCGTTGGTTAAAGATGTCAGGATGTCCCCTCAAGAACAGGCACAGTTACTCACTCTGCAGCACTGATATTTTGGGGTATGGCTGGCTGGCTTTTGATTTCTTTTTCTCAGGCTCACACACAGGGTGGAAATTACACCAGTGAAGGGACAGTTAGAGGTGTTTAAGGGCTATTTATAACCCTACAGCAAAAGTGGAGGTTAAAGAAAAGATTATTGTTATGCACTGCAGGTTACAGCAGTTGTTAGTACAGTGCTTTGTCAGTGGGGGCTGTGTTACAACTAAAGACAAACACCTCTCTCCGGTTCTGCCCTCCACCTTGCTGTCACTGTCACCTTAGAGGATGCGACCAAGTGAATGGTACAGTTCCTACCCTGACACAAGCAAGACAATACTGAAGAGCCTCCTTTTGGCTGCAAAACCCGACTGTCAGAGCTGATGGCTTGTCCCAAAAGAGGTGTTACCACACCATGGCGCTGTAGCTCCTGTGGGCACTCCAGTTCCCCCACTCTGAGCTGGAAAACGTTTATGCTGAGCAGTCAAGGAATTAGGAGGACATAGGAAGGGCTGACCTTTACCTGGTTCTCCACTGGGCTCAAACGTTTCCAGCATGGGTTCATTTTTTGCTCCTTTCTGCCCCCATATCAACAAAAGGACTGAAGATCCTCACACAGATACTGTCACATCTAACACAAGAGAGACACCAGCTGTGCCATGGAGGTCTGTTTCAATGCACAGCCATTCATGCTTGTCTGACAGGCAAGACACACATTTCCTATTCATGACTACCTCCTTTAGGGAACAGTTAAGCTGTGCTTTTGCTGACATTTTCCTGTAGGGCCATGGGGACCTCTCAGGAGAATGTACCCTTAGTGCTGTTAGACAATCATGAGTCTTTTGAATAAGCCCGTAAGGAATTCATCCTTCAGCTCATAATTAAGTGTATTATATCTTTATGACCAGTATACTGTGGGGTTTCCAATAGGCTACTGTCACTGCCCTAGGACTCATGCTCTCCAAATCATTACGAATGCCATACAGAGACAGCAAGGTCTCTTGTATGGCTCCTACTGCAATTCCCCAAGCACAAGCCGCTACTCGGTACATAATCAGCTGTCTGCTTCCAATGTTCACTTAAAAATTCATCTGCCATAGAAGATGTTCACAGAGTAAAGGGCAACACCATCTTTCCCAGCTGTGTTTTACCACAGACACAGTGCACTCCAAGTAGTATCTATTTATTTAGTGAATATCTTGCTACTTCCAGGCTTCCTCATCACATTCCAGGTCAGTGGCTGATAGTGAATTTTGAGGGACGACCAGTAAGGATGAACTTTTGTGCTCTTTGGACCACAGAGGAGCTCACTTTTGATGTCTTTAAACCTACTCACTCACACTTTCTTGCAGAGAAATTCCTACTAGCTCAGGATGACATTCCTGCCAGACTCTGAATGTCATCATATGGAGATCTGCTCCCACACAGAAGGGTGCAGAAAAGATGATGTGCTAATGAGCTACCTTCTTATCCCTGCTGTCAGTTCAGTGACTCTCCCTCCTCCTCTTCCCTTCCCCTGAACTGCAAATGTAATTGCTTTCCAGCAGCACTGTGAAGAGCTCGGTCCATCTGCAACCCTGGAATCCCTCCAGAGGGCAAAGTCTTGGCTTTGTGCTTCAAATTATCTTGTCTTTTCTCTAGAGAAGGAGGAAGGAAATACCAAGCAGGGCACTGATGCAGCCAGACTGAGCAGTTGAAATGAGGCCAGCATCCCTTTTGACATCGGACTACCCGGGCTGTCCTGCCAGCACAAGCCTGTTGCCACCATGTCACTAGTACTGTTACTCTGCTTGGCAGTGCAATTTGTGTCTCTGAGCCTGCTCCCCTCACACCTTTCTCATTACCTAGCACCCAGCAAGCAATATAATAGCTAATGTAGAATGGATAGCCCAACACTTCACTCATCTCCCATGTTCTATGAGGAACTTTGCAATCTCTGCATGCGCAGGGCTAGGATGCAAACAGGGTACTCCAGCATCACTCACACCAGTTGCACTTAAACTTGGGCAAGCCACTTTCACCTCCCACTCTTCCTAGGTGTAAAGTGGGACTAATACTTACTCATCTGCATCTGAGAGGGATAGTTAGCCTCAATTAGGTAGTGCAAGAAGAGTTCTGTGCATTACTAGAGGACACTGATGCAATGTCTGAGCCTGCTCAGGCAAGGAGTATGCTCAGGCTAGAGGCAAAGAATATAGCAAGATCAATTCTATGGTTCCATGCTATTTGTGGTCTACTGAAGGCATAAAATCACTTCATGTGTCATGGTTATCAGCATCTTTTGTTCATATCATCTCTCCATATTCTGATTAGAGTGAGCTGAGAGGCAAATGGTTCTGCTTAGGGCCCTTGGAAATGAATAAGGAGAAAGAGGTATCAGTAGAGGAAGAAAACTGATTAAGTGAGAACCCTGCATGGGAAGAGGAGCCATTTGCCAGTCTTTAGAAGGATCCATAGGTACAACATTTGACAAGAAGTTACTTTAATTTCTCTCATACAGAGGCAATATACCAGGAAAAAGATTTGTCAATAAAAGTTTGATGAAAACCAGCGAAGCTTTCAAATTGTGTTTTTCCCCAAATCCCTTGTTTATGAAATCTGTGCCAGTCATTTCCATTTAAGGGGTCATATTGAGAGCTCAACATTGTTTTTCTACTAGACAGAAATTGCCAGAGAATTGTTTTTCACCCCAGAGAGAATTGAGTCAGACAATAGG
>NW_009914502.1:0-238 GCF_000696875.1 Nestor notabilis
GGCCCGGGGAGTGGCGGCGGGGGGGCTGCCCGGGGGCCCGGCACAACTGAGAAGCCACGTCCGAAACTTCACAAAATGGAGAAAGTAATAGTAAAAAGGATGAAGTATTTGTATTTGCACCCAAAATGTTATTTTATTGTTTATGAAGAGCAATACAAAGCAGAGCAGCTGCTGCTGTGACCCCATCTCTAATCCCTCGGCAAGCACCGGCTCCCTTCCACACATGTCAATGAACTGT
>NW_009914503.1:0-1768 GCF_000696875.1 Nestor notabilis
AACAAAGCCGCTGTCCCCCCACAGAGCCCCGCGGCACCAGTCATGGGTGGGAAGGATGCTTTTGTCCCCACCAGGCGCTTTGTGCCCAGTGCTGGGGTGCAGCTGGGGGCCCCCCCTCTTTCAGCATCTCCTTGTGTGACCCCATGGGACTTGGCTGGGGGAGTTGCTCTTGATGGCAAATGAGGTGGGGAATTGATTCATCTGAAACGAGAGCTCATGGGAAAGAGCGAGAGGAATTTACAGCTCCCCCAGCAAGGGCTGACATATCCTGATGGTGCTCGGCTGGGATTCCGGGGCTCTGGAGACCTGTCCCCTCCCATTGCAAGTGCCTGGCTCCACTCCCCCCACAGCTTAAATCCTGGCCCAGGAGGTGGAGGGGGCCTGGTGTGGGGTCAGTGAAGGATGGAGCCATGAGGATGGTGGCTTTGTCCGGTCAGGATGGAGCTGGAGAGGGGCAGGGAGGGGATCTCCTGCTGCACCACCACAGCAGCCCCCAGTGTGGCTTTTGGTACCCTCATCCCGTAACAACACCAGGATCAGCGTTCTCAGTCCCATGTTGGGGGAGTTGATGACATTAACCCTCCCTCCCACTGCTGGTTCTGCTCACGTGCGATGGGACAAGATTTACCTGCTCATACGATGCTCTTGACTTCCCCGGCACCAGGAGGACTCAGAGCCTGACCTGAACCTCTGCTTTGTGCTTTGCCTTGTCCTCACTTACAGCAAAGCTTCCCCAGGGCAAGAGGGGTGCATGAAGGCATCTGGCAGCAGGACGGAGAGGGAAGGCAAAGCACCTGCAAGTGCTGGTACCCATCCCGGGGTGGGATGACATCCCAGAGGCATCCCTCCTACCTACTCCATCACACCCCAAGCCCGCAGGTCCACAACCCTGTAGCTC
The DNA here is from genome assembly GCF_000696875.1 of Nestor notabilis. Lineage (NCBI taxonomy): Eukaryota > Metazoa > Chordata > Aves > Psittaciformes > Psittacidae > Nestor > Nestor notabilis. The sequence goes on from NW_009914503.1 coordinate 899, forward strand.
TATGAAATCCTTAAATCCTCCAGCAGTTTCCTCAGGGAATTAACCCCTCTGAGTCCATCTGAGTGGCCTCATGGGGACCGAGTGAGTGTGGAATGGGGACATTTCCTTTGGTTGCATCTCCTTGCCAGGCTCGGGATGATGCTGGGAATGCTGCAGTGTCCGGGAAGGGTGATGGGATGCTCGGAGCATCTTGCCCTGGACACCCTTGTCCTGTTTCCTCCTATGTTTGCTCCTGAAGCTTCAATATGAAATAATAGAGAAGCAGAGCCTGGATCAGGATGGGATTTGAGCTGATGAGACCTCGGTGTCACCTTCCTTCGCTGGGTTATTTAACACCCTGTGTCATCTTTCAGGGCGAGCCGGGCAGTAACCTTTGTGCTGAGCCCTAGTTCATTAGAGCAAACAAGTTGTTAGGATGGAAATAGCGGATTAGCTCAGTTGGGAAAATAAAGTAGGGCTGGAGATAGTGAGGAGAGGGGAAAAGTCACTTACCCAGCCCTTTCTGTGCCATGCTAGGACTGGGTCTGGCTAACGGGGGGTTATTGCAGCACCAAAGGGATGGAGGCGGTACCTCTGTAATGGTCACTCCCTGTGCCCCTGTTGTTGGTGCACTTGGAGCTCCTTTTGGCTCAATGAGGGTCCCTCAGGGTCCTGGGGGGAATCTGCATTGATCTGGAGGTGCAGTTATCCCCCAAACCCAGTGCCCGCATGAGGATGAACCTGAGCTGGGCTTACACAATGATGCTTCTGGAGGAGTCAGAATCAGTCATGGAATCAGCCAGGTTGGAAAAGAGCTTCAAGACCATCGAGTTTAACCTTTATCCCGGCATTCCCAAGGCCACAACTAACCCCTGGCACTGAGGGCGTTGT
>NW_009914503.1:1810-4645 GCF_000696875.1 Nestor notabilis
TCTGGGCGGGGGGACAGTCACTGCCCTGGTCCTGCTGCCACACTGGGGCTGAGCCAGGCCAGGATGGGGGCTTCTTGGCTGCCTGGGCACAAGCTGCTCATGTTCAGCTCCATCAATCCAGGTCCTTTCCCATGAGCAGTTTCCAGCTGCTCTTCCCCAAGCCTGGAGTGTTGCAGGGGGTTGTTGCGTCCCATGGGCAGGACCCAGCACTTTGCCTTGTTGAACCTCATCCCATTGGCACAACCCATGGATTCAGGCTGTCCAGATCCCTCTGCAGAGCTTCCCACCCAACCTTGTGTCACGTGCAGATCCCCTCATCTAGATCATCAATGAAGATACTGATCAACACTGGCCCTAACACCGAGCCCTGGGTGACACCACCAGTGACCGGTCACCACTAGAAGTGACACCATTCACCACCACTCTTTAGGCTCGGCCATCCAGCCAGTTTCCAACCCAGCAACGGATCCTCCCAGCCAGGCCATGAGCAGCCAGTTTCTCCAGCAGAACACCGTGGAGACAGTGTCAGACACTTCACTAACATCCAAATAGCCACAGGCACCGCGGAGAGGATGGGAAAGCCAGAGGCACCGGATAATCCGGTCCCATAGTGAGTCCCAGGAGCTGGCAGGGAGGTGGCATCAAGCTGTGTCTGAAATGAGTCCCCAGGGACCAGCAGCCTCATTTCCAGGCAGGAGCATCTGCTCCTCTTGCTCAGCACAAGAAGCAGAGAGCAGGAGGTGATGTGATGCTGCTGCTCTTCTCTCCACGCAGTGATCTGGGGCATGAGAAGCAGATTTCATGTTAGTGTGTGCAGCTTAAATCACTGCAGGTTGTTTCTGCTCTGGTTTTTAAGAGGTCTCCATGGTCCATGCATTGTTATCAGTTCCAAAGCTTCCTGTTTGGGCCTTTAATAGAGGAATGATTTGGAAACGGATGGGAACTAGAGGGGGTTTGGGCATTGCAGAGATTTTCTTTGCATGGGTGAACAGATTTTGGCTTTCTTGGGGGAGTCACTGTCCAGGCAGGCAAGGGAGGAGAAACCCAGTGGCAGGAGCATATTTTCCTCGGTAATGAAGACATTCATGGCAATTGAAGTGCAGCCTGAAGAGAAGAAAAGAGGTACCAAGTGTTTCCAGGAGGTGCAGCTGCAACTCGAGTGTGAGACGTGGTTGGCTTTTTAGTTCTTTGAAGGCACAAATCCTGGTAATCCCCTTCCCAGCCCCAGTGGCAAAGAGAAGCAAAACGACTCCTTTCTGGTTGCTCCTGTACTTCTCCGTTGGCTGGTGAAGCACAAACGCTCTGCCTGCAGCACTGGCAGTGGCAGGTCAGGCGAGAAGGGCACCAGGTCTCTGCCCTTGGCTTTTGCAAGGACAAAACTGATGTTCTCCAGGGAAAGTGCACTTGGTCCAAGTGGAAGATGAAGCTTTGCCCTTGCAGGTTGCAGAGGTCCTTTGAAGGCTGTTGGTGGCCATGTCCTGTGCCCAGGAGCCATCTAGTGAGACCTGTAGGTATCACTGTGGACATGAAAGCTGCTGTCACCAAAAGGGAAGGTTTTGGGGGTTTTTGCCCCACTTCAGAAATCCCATTTTGTCTTTTTAGAAAGGAACTGCAAGAACAAAGCAGGAGGAAGCAGGAGGAGGCTTCTGGGGGTGTCCAAAACACTCAGCCCTCCCCCCCTGGAGTGAATACCTCCAGGCTCACATTGTAGACAAGAAAGGTGATGTTACAGGAGGAGATATCCAGAGGCGTGATGCTTGTGGGCTTGCATGGACGCATGGGTGGCTGGTGGCTGGAGGCAGGTAAGGGAGCTCTACACATGGAGGACAGGGAGGTGATTCAAGACAGCCAAGGGCAAGTCCTGCCTGACCAACCTAGAGGCCTTCTATGGTGGTGTAACTACATCAGTGGACAAAGGAAGGGCTACAAACGTTGTCTACCTGGACTTCTGTAAAGCTCTTGACCCAGTCCCCCACAACATCCTCCTCTTGGACTGGAGAGAGATGCATTTGATGGTGGATGAGGAATTGGCTGGTTGGTCACATAAAAGCAGCTGCATGGAGACCTCAGAGCAGCTTCCAGGGTCTGAAGGGAGCTACAAGGATGCTGGAGAGGGACCTTCATCAGGGACTACGGTGATAGGACAAGGGTGATGGGTTCAAACTGAACTAGGGGAAATTCGGGGTGATGGGTTCAAACTGAAAGAGGGGAAGTTCAGGTTAGAGATAAGGCAGAAGTTCTTCCCTGGGAGGGTGCTGAGGTTGTCCTGCACGTAGGTCGGGGCAACCCCTGGTATCAATACAGGCTGGGGGATGAAAGGATGGAGAGGACCCCTAAAGAGGAGGGCTTGGGGGTATGTATGAGTGAAAGGTTGGACATGAACAGGCAATGTGTGCTTGCGGCCCAGAAGGTAAATCATGTCTTGGGCTGCATCCAGAGGAGTCAGGTCAAGGCAGCAGGTCAAGGGAGATGATTTTGCCCCTTTGCTCTGGTGAGCCCCTTACGTGGAGTTGCTGCATCCAGCTCTGGAGTCCTCAGCACAGGAAAGACATGGACCTGATGGAGAGGGGCCAGAGAAAGCCACCAACATGATCAGATGGATGGAGCACCTCTCCTGTGAGGGAAGGCTGAGAGGGTTGGGCTGGGTCAGCCTGGAGAAGAGGAGACTTCTTAAGGGCAGACCTTGTTGTGGCCACTCAGTGCTTAAAAGGGGCCCATAAGAAAGATGGGGAGAGACTTTCCAGCAGGGCCTGTAGGGACAGGACGAGGGGTGATGGGTTTAAACTGAAAGAGGAGGTTGAGGCTGGATGTGAGGAAGAGATTGCTCACAAAGAG
>NW_009914503.1:4670-6548 GCF_000696875.1 Nestor notabilis
AAGATTGCTCGCAGCGAGGTTGCCCAGAGGGCTGGTGGCTGCCCCATCCCTGGACACATCCAAGGCCAGGCTGGACGTGGTTCTGAGCAACCTGATCTCGTTGATGCCGTCCCTGCTCATTGCAGGGGGTTGGACTAGATGAGCTTTGAAGGTCCCTTCCAACCCAAACCATTCTATGGTTCTAAACACCCAACTTGCACCTTCCTCTCCTTGCTAAACAGAGACATGATGAAGAGGCAGTGATTGACCAGGGAAGAACAAGCAACGTTGTCAACATTCACTATGAGAAGGAGGAGCTGGAAGGTGAGTTTGTGCTGAGATCCTGGTAGGGAGCCACCAGCCCAGTGCACCAAGTCCCTGCCACATCCCTCGCTCGGTGTCACATCATGTGCAGCAAAACCCATCGTGCTTCCTAGTGAAGCAGCACAGTTATCACAGCATTTTGGAACGTTTTGGCTTTTAAAGAGAGGGGAAAAGCCCCTTGGGGCCACGGGGTGAGTTGTAGCCACAGGGCTGGGTAATCCAGGGCTTGTTTCCTCGCAGAGGCTGCTCAGTCCCTGCCACATCCCTCGCTCGGTGTCACATCATGTGCAGCAAAACCCATCGTGCTTCCTAGTGAAGCAGCACAGTTATCACAGCATTTTGGAACGTTTTGGCTTTTAAAGAGAGGGGAAAAGCCCCTTGGGGCCACGGGGTGAGTTGTAGCCACAGGGCTGGGTAATCCAGGGCTTGTTTCCTCGCAGAGGCTGCTCATGGCCTGGAAACATCCCAAGAACTATTGGATGAAACTGATTTGACCTTCCCTTGTCACCTTGTGCCATTCAAAGCCTTCAACCACGGTTCCCTCCTGTCGCAGGCTCAGTGTTGTCCAGCCAAAACTGGACTTTGAGAAGAGTTTCAATGCTTTCAGAGCACTTTCAGATGAGCTGGAGCCATCACATGTCACTGTGGTGGCAAAGGTTGAGTAAAATAGGCTTGGAAAAGAGACCGGTCCGGGACTTTCAGGGGTGCAGGGAGGGGAAGCTGGTGTTTCCCCTGGGATCCTGCTCTGCTCTCACCATGGCACCAGCCTCCCCCATCTCCACAGCAGCGAGAGTGATGCCACTGCTGCTTTCCCGCAGGCCACCGGACCCTCTATGTGGGGGTGCGGATGCCGCTGGTGCGGCAGAGCCACCGGCACCACCGGCCCCACAGCCGCAAGGATCGGAAACGGGAACGGGAGAAGGACTCTGCCGCGACGGAGCAGGGCTACCACTGTGAGTCCTCCTCCAGCGCCGGGTCTGCTGCCAGCAGCGGGTCTGCTGGCTCCCTCTTATCCCCAGGGAAAGGGATCCAGCAAGATCCCCTTTTCCCAGACTTTTCCCCCTTGTTCTGTGAGTTTATTTAAGACGGTGAAAATTGAAGTCAATTTGTTGAACCTCGTCCCGTTGTCTTTGGCCCATGGATGCAGCTTGTCCAGCTCCCTCTGCGGAGGGATCCTGGCTTTAAAGGGAAATGTGGGGAAGGAAAGCAGCCCATCCCATGGGAAGGTGGAGTAGATGTGTGAGCCTGGACAGACCCAGGGGAGAGGGGGTAGCCCAGTATTTACGGCTGAAGTGGTGCTGATCCGATGCCCACTTGTAATGGGATGGGGCTTTGTCTTCTGCCCCCAGACACCCCATCGCAGCGGGTGCAGTTCATCCTCGGGACTGAGGAGGACGAGCAGCACGTCCCCCATGACTTGTTCACTGAGCTGGATGAGATCTGCCTGAAAGAGGACAAAGATGCCGAGTGGAAGGAGACAGCAAGGTAAGTCCCTGCTGCGGCTCTGCTCTCCAGGACGAGCAGGTCTTTCAGCTGCAGGAGCTGACGTGAGGAGACCTCTCCTCTTGGCTTTCC
>NW_009914503.1:6591-7016 GCF_000696875.1 Nestor notabilis
CGCCCGAAGGTGGTTGAAGTTTGAGAAGGACGTGGAAGACGGTGGCGAGCGCTGGAGCAAGCCCTACGTGGCCACACTGTCCTTGCACAGCCTCTTCGAGCTGAGGAGCTGCCTCATCAATGGGATGGTGCTGCTGGACGTTTGTGCCAACAGCATGGAAGAGATCGCAGGTACCGCATCCCCCCTTCGCTCCCGGATCCAGCCCATGTCCTTTCCCAGAGGTCCTGCTGTGGGTTTGAGCCGTGGGGTGGGTTTGGGGGTAGGGGGGCCATGCAGCAGTCCCAGCAGCTCTTCTTTCCAATAGGGGGTCCTTTAGAAAGCAATTTGTGGGGTTAGAAAAGCATTAGAGGATATTCTTCAGCCAGAAGAGAGAATGTGTCATGGCACAGCTCTTAGAAATAGGGAGTCTGTGTAAGGGCTGAACC
>NW_009914503.1:7079-15584 GCF_000696875.1 Nestor notabilis
TTCCTCACATTATTTGTCTTTTCATTTGCCTTAACATCAGGATATAGGAGTTTGAAAGGCAGAGTTTATCAGTTTATCAGTTGTCAGTTATCACTTATCAGTTTATCAATTTATCGGTTATCAGTTATCAGTTTATCAGTTATCAGTTATTAGTTTATCAGTTATCAGCTTATCAGTTATCAGTCTATCAGTTAGTTATCAGTTTATCAGTTATCAGTTTATCAATTATCAGTAAGTTTATCAGTTATCAGGTTATCAGTTTATTGGTTATCAGTTTATCAGTTATCAGTTAGTTTATCAGTTATCAGGTTATCAGTTTATCAGTTATCAGGCTTTATCAGTTGATCTGGCAGAGGATGGTTCTAGTGAAGGGAAACCCTTCCCTGCGGAGGCTGGACTGTGCTGCAATGCTTTGCTCAGCAAGGCTGAGCTCACCAGGGCAGCCTGCGTGGCACAGGGGCATCGGGGGTCACACCTGGGTCTGCTCTGAGGGCTTCATTTGCCTTTGCCATGGCCAGATATGATCCTGGGCCAGCAGGAGCAGGCTGCAGAGCTGGAGGAGCGCACGAGGGCCCGAGTGCGAGAGGTGCTCCTGAAGAAGCATCACCACCAGAACGAGCGGAAACGAAACAATCTCCTCCCCATCGTCCGCTCCTTCGCCGACGGGAGCAAGAAGCAGTTGGAGCTGCACCTCCTCGACAAGCCAGGTCGGGCTTCCCGCAGGCTCTGGCACCTGGAGAGGGTTTCTGCAATGCTTGGGCCCCGTTAGGCTCGTCCTGGCAGAGGAACAATGTCCCAGCTGCTCCTTGCTCGTCCTTCTGAGCCTCTTCCTTTTTCCTACAGCTCAAACGCTCAGCCCTCATCCTTCTCCCACCACTGCAGAAGCGAAGAACGGAGTGACCCACGAGACCAGCACAATGGACTTAAGCAAGGTGAGGTGCTTGTCGCTTTCCCGTGCCTTCAGGGCCAGATTTGCTGCTTCGGGCTCTGCCGCGGGGGCTGTGGGCTTGGTTCTGGGGGCAGTTCCCTCTGAAACACTTGTCGTGCCCAGGCGGAGCTGCACTTCCTGAAGAAGATTCCCACTGGGGCTGAAGCATCCAACGTGCTGGTGGGAGAGCTGGACTTCCTGCCCCAGCCCATCGTGGCATTTGTCCGCCTCACCCCGGCTGTCCTCCTCTCGGGCATGACAGAAGTTCCCATCCCAACAAGGTCAGAATGGGAAGCACAAAGGGTTTATTATAACACCCCCCCCAACACCATTGGATTGCACGCATCAGCTTGGTGTCCCAAGGGAAGAAGGCCACATTTCTCCCACTCACATCTCCTCACCTTCATTTCTTCCTTCCCGGCTGTATCCTTTAAAGCCAATTTCCCAATGGAAGTTACCCCCAAAGCTCCATTTGTAATCGGGTTTGATGAACTCCCAACTCATCGCCGAGTCGATGCCTACGTGTCCCCTGTGGAGCTGGGAGCTCCTGGGGATTTCCTCGGGCACTCCTTGAGCAAGGACACGTTCTGATCTCTCACTTGGTTTTTCTTGCCCAGGTTCCTGTTTGTTTTGCTTGGACCAGGAGGAAAAGCCCATCGGTACCATGAGATCGGCAGGTCCATGGCTACTATCATGACAGATGAGGTGTGCCAAGATAAGAGACATCTCTGGGTCTTTGTTGGCTTTCTTCTCCTCTCCCTGTCCCCATGGGAAGGAGGAGGATTTGCTGTCCCAGCTGCCTGCAGCAATAACCTACCCTTTGTTCACACCCATGGATTCACCTCACCCCCCATCCTGGAGGTGGAAATCCCGCATCCTGCACCTCATCCTTCTCCTCAGGGTCCCCAGCACGCTCTCCCCAGTGCTGGCACTGCCAGTAAAGCTTCTCCTCTTGCAGCCAAAGGCTGTGATGTGCCGTGGAGGAGATGATTCCATGAGGGATGGGCCGGTTTTCCTTTGGAGGAATGTTTCCTGCCGTTACCAGCAGGACATTCGGGGGGGAAATGATCTTGCATTTAGCCAAGGGCTTCCTGCGCTGGTTTGGGCACCTGAGATGCCCAAACCTGAGGGTTGTCTCCTGTTGTCAGGTTTTCCATGATGTTGCCTATAAAGCCAAGGACCGGGCTGACCTTGTGGCCGGCATCGATGAGTTCCTCGACCAGGTCACGGTGCTGCCGCCGGGAGAGTGGGACCCATCGATCCGAATCGAGCCCCCGAAAAGTGTCCCCTCGCAGGTGGGTGCTGGGGGCAGGGACCCAGTTGACACAGGCACACACCCAGACCAGGAGCAAAACAAGCTCCTCACAAATAGCTGTCTTTATCCAACTCCCATTCCCACAGGAGAAAAGGAAGATGCCAGGAGCGCTTGAGGACAGTACTTCTCACAGTAAGCCGGAGAAACACAGTGGTCCTGAGCTGGAGCGGACGGGAAGGTGCGAGCTTTGACAGTTTGGGGTGGTTTTGCTGTTCACCTCTCCAATCTGAGCATGCATCTTCCCTTCTGGGGTTAGTTGGTTCAGTGCAGGGCTTGGTCCCTTGGGATGGGCAGATGTGGGCTGGTGGATGCAGCCACAGCATCATTGCCCAGAGCTCCCCTTGACTGGACGTGGAGGCAGATGTGTCAGTACCTCCAGGTAGAGCTCTGCTGCTTCTCAGAGCAAGGGTCTGTTGCCATAAGAGGGGATGAGCTCTCAGGTTTGGTCCTTCTCTTTTTGCTGGAGGTGTTTCTGTGTGTCTCGGTTCCTGCTGGGTATAGAAAGGGATGAAGGGGGGTGCTTTTAGCAAGGGCAGTTACTCTATGCCTGTGGTTGCCCTTCTGCAGCCGGAAAAACTCATTGTGTTCTTCCAAGAGCACAGTCCCTTCTTCTTTTCCCTTGGTCCAGACTCTTTGGAGGTTTGATCCTGGATGTGAAGCGGAAAGCGCCGTGGTTCTGGAGCGACTTTCGGGATGGTGTGAGCCTGCAGTGCCTGGCATCCTTCCTCTTCCTCTACTGTGCCTGCATGTCCCCCGTCATCACCTTCGGGGGACTGCTGGGGGAAGCGACCAAAGGCCACATAGTGAGCACCTCTCTCTGTTGGTGGCCCAGGGGAGGACAACACTCAAGCACAAGAATTCACTTTGTGATGGGCTTTGTTTGGGGGTTTTCCTGTTCCATACATATGACGTATTGACTCCCTGCTGCCTCTCTTCCCGGCACAGAGTGCCATGGAGTCCCTGCTGGGTGCATCCATGACTGGTGTGGTGTATTCCCTCTTCGCTGGCCAACCTCTCACCATCCTCGGCAGCACCGGACCTGTCCTTGTGTTTGAGAAGATCCTCTACAAGTTCTGCAGGTGAGGCTGGGTGCTGTGGGAGCTTCAGAGGGTGGCAGTGATGAGGAAAAGGTGGTTTTCTGCTCTTCTTCTTAGTGGTAGTTGTTCGGTCTGGGTTGTTTTCTGTGCCACAATGTCCGTGGCATTGCCCACTGCTGCTCTAGTGCATGAGAGTGCAGGAGTCCTCAGTCTCTGAAGGATTGGATGGGGTGCTTTGGGGTTCTTAGAGTTGAAGGGAAGCAGAGGAGAAATCCACGGATGTGGATGCCCAAGCTGCTGGGGTCTTCTGAGTTTTGATGGTTCTGATGAAAAAGCAGGAGCCTTTTGTGTGAAATGGCTGTTTTCTGTGACAGCCCTTTGGCTGTGATGACTCTGATGGGAGATGATCCACCCTTCTTGCCTCTTAAGCCCCAGCTTGCTGGCAGCAGGTGACTGGGTGCCAAACCAGCCACTTTTGGTGTTAGGGCATCAGGTGGGAGAACACCACCTTCCACAACAGGGTCCTGACCTCCCTTAGCCTCTGGGACATTAACACAAGATAACTGTTAAATAATGGCCATCAATGAATTGGTTGAAGTGCTCCCACCTCTTCCCGAAGGAAAGCACAGCTCGGAGCCTCGTGCTGGCCTTTCCACCCTTGGCTTCCCTTTGGTTCTGGCCTTTCCACCCTTGGCTTTCCTTTGGTTCTGGCCTTTCCACCCTTGGCTTCCCTTTGTTCCCCAGGGAGCACGCGCTCTCGTACCTGTCCCTGCGGGCGTGCATTGGCTTATGGACTGCCTTCTTCTGCGTCGTGCTGGTGGCCACCGACGCCAGCTCTCTGGTGTGCTACATCACCCGCTTCACCGAGGAAGCCTTCGCCTCCCTCATCTGCATCATCTTCATCTACGAGGCTCTCGAGAAGCTGAGCCACCTGCGCGAGACCTACCCTGTGCACATGCACAGCAAGCTTGACCTCCTCACCATCTACTAGTGGGTTGTTTTCCTCCCAGACGGCCACTGCCCCCTGGCAGGAGCTCAGGGCTGCTCCTCCATCGCCTTTCCCTTACCCCTGTGTTGGCTTCTCTCCTCCCAGCTGTAAGTGTGAGTCTCCAACCCGCCCCAGCAACGAAACGCTGCACTTCTGGGAGAGCAACAGGATCAACGTGTCTGGTATTGCCTGGGAGAACCTGACGGTGACTGTAAGTGCCTTGAGCTGCCTCGTGCTGCAGCCACAGGGTCCAGGAGCATCATCCGCTTGGTGCCCAAGTCAGAGCCCTTTGGGTGATGATGGGCTTCAGCCTGTGCTGGTGCTGCTCTGCTTCAATGGAATGTGTGGATTTAACCCCCTTGGTCCTGGAAGGAGAATCCCCTTGTTCAGCCCACCTTGTCCCCAGCACTGTGGGGAGTGATTCTCCTCCTCAACCTGGTTGCAGGACAATGTTTCTGACCAGGAGCAAGGTTTAGTGGGTGGTTTCAGCGCTGCAGCAGCCAGAGGGCTTGAGTTCATGCTTAAGGTGGTAACTGGCTTCCTCAGTTGATTCCTAGGAACTCCAGGCCTTGCTTCCCCCTTCAGTGCTCTCTGCGAGGCACATGCAGAACCCGGAGTGTCTGAGCCACCTCTCGGGCTGTTGCTGCCTGAAGCAGAGCCCAGGCACATGGTGGGAGGCTCTTATGGACATCTCCATCCCCTCCTGGCGAGCTTCTGCCGGCCCCGCACTGGGAAGGGACATTTTGTCTCTTCTCCATTGATACCATGGTTGTCTTGGCCTGCCTTGTTCCCTCTCTCTTTATCCCCGAGTGTCCAGGTTTCCTTCCCCTCTTTGTCTTCCTCAGCCCCAGTTACCCACCATTCAAGCAGAGGATGTGCCATGGGTCTTGTGGTATCATGTCCCATCAGAGCCCATCTCTGCTCTCCTCTGTTCAATGTGTCACTTCTTTGGCTGCTGCTGCTCCTTAAATCTAAACCTCCAGCAGCAGCAGCCACAAGGTCACGGATCTTGGACCAAGATCCTCAACACTCCCAGTTCTCCAAGTTTTCCTTGCTGCCCGTGCCCTGCCTTTGTGTCCTGATGCTCTGTTTCCCCAGGACTGCCGCTATATGCATGGAGAGTTCCGACGCAACGGCCCCTATGCACCTAATGTCCTCTTCTGGTGCTGCATCCTCTTCTTCTCCACCTTTGTCCTGTCGAGCTTGTTGAAGAAGTTTAAAACCAGCCGTTACTTCCCAACCAGAGTAGGTAGAAGATGGTGACCAGCAGCAGCCTCCACTTTGCACAGTGGCTTTCCCGGAGCACTGAGCACTGTTTGTCACCACTTGGAGGTCCCTCACTCATCCCCATGAGTGCAAAACAACCACAGCATTTCCCACCTCCCTCGTGACCTGCCCCTGAGCTGGTTCTTTGTGTCTTTGTGCTGATGGTTGGGTTTTTCCCTTGGGAAATCGGGTCTTCCCTATTTCCCACCCTCTGTGCTCAAGGTGAAAGTTGATTCAAATGTGGAGCTGCCATAGAAGAGAACAATGGTTCTTCCTTTTGAGGTCCAAACGATGCCTCAGTGCCTTACTCCCATGTTAGCTGTGAGCGTGGCTGTAGTGGCGGGCACCAGTCTCATTAGCTTTCAATAGTGCTTTTAAGGGTTGAATTGTCTCAACCCTTTTCCACCTCATTCAACCTGACACCAGATCTCAAAGGGACAATCCCAGCACCAGCATCTGTCCAAGGGATTTGCCTGCATTGCTCAGAGTGGTGGGATTTTGTTAACCAGGATCAATGTTGATGATGCCCCCAAGTCCACCTCCTTCCACCTCCTGTGGTGGCCCTGCTTGCGAGGCCCTTCTCAGCTCTGGTTTCTTGCCCCAGGTACGCTCCACAGTAAGTGACTTTGCTGTCTTCCTCGCCATCGTCATCATGGTGCTCATTGACTTCATGGTTGGGATCCCATCACCGAAGCTCCACGTCCCTCATATGTTCAAGGTACTGGGGGGGGTTTGGGCCTGGAGCAGGTTCCAGCCCCTGGGGATGCCACCACCAGGTGATGCCGGGGCAGGAGATGGTGCTGGTGTGTGACCAGCTCCTCTGCCAGCTCCAAGTGCAATGTTTCCTTCTGGAAGCAAGAAGACAGCCCCTAAACTGGATTCCTCCAAGAGAAGGGTCTATAGGTGCTGGCTGAACCCCATGGAGAGGCTGACATGAAGCCAGGGCTGGGAAGTGCTCTGACATGGGCTTGGAGGGTAACGTCAAAGCCAGTGAAGGTGCTGGGCTGGGAGAGGATGCTGATGTGTGTGCTCTGTTGCAGCCCACCAGAGATGACCGCGGGTGGCTCATCAACCCCATAGGACCCAACCCTTGGTGGACGGTGTTGGCTGCACTCATCCCAGCTCTGCTCTGCACCATCCTGATATTCATGGACCAGCAGATCACTGCCGTTATTGTGAACAGGAAGGAGCACAGGCTGAAGGTCAGGGGCTGCATGGGATGGCCCTAACCCTCTGTGGGCTGCGTGGCTGGGGAGAAGCTCCTGTTCCAAGGGCTTTGGGGCAACGGCAGCCTGTGGGGCAGGAGGCTCTCCTGCATTCATGGTGACGCAGGAGGATGAGTGATCTCATCCACAGAGCCACATATTACTTGCAAGTGGTGGAACTTTACTCGTGGATGAAAAAGAAGAGTCCATTTCTTGCGTTTGTTGGGGTTTTTCTGGAAAGTAGATATCACACAAACTCTCCAAAGCCACTTTGTCTGAGCACCTGCCTGATGCTTGTGTGGACACTGGAGACATCCTTGTTTCCAGCTCTAGATTTAGATTGTCAAGTTGACTTAGAATGGGTTGGGTTGGAAAAGACCTTAAGATCTTCCAGCTCCAACCCCTGCCCCGGGCAGGGACACCTTCCACTAGAGCAGGTTGCTCCAAGCCCCTGTGTCCAACCTGGCCTTGAACACTGCCAGGGATGGGGCAGCCACAGCTTCTCTGGGCACCCTGTGCCAGCACCTCAGCACCCTCACAGGGAAGAGCTTCTGCCTTATCTCCAACCTGAACTTCCCCTGTTTCAGTTTGAACCCATCTCCCCTTGTCCTATCACTCCAGTCCCTGATGAAGGTCCCTCTGCAGCATCCTTGTAGCCCCCTTCAGATACTGGAAGCTGCTCTGAGGACTTGAGCTCAAGTTGAGTTCGAGCCCAACTCGCTCATGTGCTCTGGGATGCTCTGTGTGTTGTTTGCTCCCTGCAGAAAGGATGTGGGTACCACCTGGACCTTCTCATGGTGGCCGTGATGCTGGGGGTGTGCTCCGTGATGGGGCTGCCCTGGTTTGTGGCTGCCACCGTCCTGTCTATCACCCACGTGAACAGCCTCAAAGTGGAGTCTGACTGCTCAGCTCCAGGAGAACAACCCAAGTTTCTGGGGATACGAGAGCAGAGAGTCACTGGCTTGATGATCTTTGTGCTCATGGGCTGCTCTGTCTTCTTCACGTCTGCCTTGAAGGTAAGAGGATAATGCAGAACACCCCACGACCACGAGCTTCTTGGAGGTTGTACAAACATAGTCCCCTCTCTCCGGGCCTGTGGAGTGCAGGAGGAAGAGGTGGTGATCCCAAACCTTGGGGCTTGACCCATGGTGGGCACCAGCCTCCACTGTGCCCTTCAGACCCCACTTTGTCATGCTCGAGCACAGCTTGAACCTGTAGGTTCACCCATGTTTCTCGGTTACAACTAAGTCTTGAAGCCATTGGAAACTGGGGAGCTGGAGGTGGGTTTAGGCAGCACCTGTAGAAGAGAGTGGCCACCCTGACCATGGGCTTTAATCCAATCCATCGTTGTGTTCTTGTTTGCAGTTCATACCAATGCCTGTGCTTTATGGTGTCTTTCTCTACATGGGGGTGTCGTCTCTCAGAGGAATTCAGGTAGGGCCTCGTTGCAGCACGTCTGCCCCCAGGAGCTCAGCTCCATGGAAAACCTGAGGGCAGGCAAGAAATGGGGGTGTTCTGAGGAGGGGAAAGGCTGGTGGAGGTGGAGGAGGAGGTCCATGGGGCGGGGAGGAACGGGCAGGTTGAGCGTGCTCTGCTCCATGGTTTAGGGCAGTGTTTTGGGCACGTGGAAATGGGGGATTCATAGAACCACAGAACCAACCCGGTTGGAAAAGAGATTCAAGATCATCCAGTCCAACCCTTATCCCAGCATTCCCAAGGCCACCACTACCCCCTGGCACTGAGGCCTCGGCTACCCGGGGTGTGCA
>NW_009914503.1:15861-17758 GCF_000696875.1 Nestor notabilis
TCCAGGCGCTGCACCAGCTCCATTCCCCCCCCTGGCCCCATCCAGGACCTCAATGTCTCTCTTGCCTGTGTCAGTGCAAAGGGACGGCAGTTCCTGCCAGCGATGGGAATTCGGGGGATTCAGTGGGCCAAGAATTGCCAGGAATAGAACCTCATGGAATAACTGCAGCGTGATGGGCAGCTCTCGTGGGCAAGTCGGGCTGTACATGGAGGAGTGGGCAAATGGGTGCTGCTCCCAGGAGGAACATGTTGGGATCCAGGATTTCCTATTGCAAACGAGATCCTGAAGACTCCCTCCACGTCTCCACAGGGTCAGGAACTTCCCCCAGTCCCACGATGGTGACTCCTCCCTTGTCTCTTGCAGTTCTTCGATCGCTTGAAGCTCTTCTGGATGCCTGCGAAGCACCAGCCAGATTTCATCTACCTGCGGCACGTCCCCTTGCGAAAGGTGCATTTGTTCACCTTGATCCAGCTCATCTGCCTCGTGCTGCTCTGGGCCATCAAGGTGTCCCGTGCTGCCATCATCTTCCCCATGATGGTAAGAGCTGGTGCTGCGTGGCACCAGGACGTCCGCAGAGCATCTTTGTTCACAGAGATGCAGCAGCATCTCTGGCCTCACCGCATCTCCCCTCTTACTTGTGAAGGTTTTGGCACTCGTCTTTGTCCGGAAAGTGATGGATTTCTGCTTCTCGAAGCGAGAGCTCAGCTTTCTGGATGACCTCATGCCAGAAAGCAAGAAGAAGAGGTTGGATGATGCCAAAAATGAAGCCAAAGAAGAAGAGGTAACACTTGCTGGGAGCTGGACGTCTCTCTCAGGCTGTGAGGCTGCTTCTATCCCAGTTTGTTGGGGGAAAAGCAGAACTAAACAGAAATGGATCCTAACAGCCTGGATCCCACATCCTAACCTGTTCTTCCTAAATCAGCTTAACCCTCAAATAGAGGGATATTCTTCAAAATGGGTTTCTAATAAACCTGATGGTGATGAGTGTTATGGGAAGGTTTGCTCATAGGAGTGTTCTTAGCACCACTCGGAGTGAGAGATCTTTCCCCTGCTGCACTAACAGCTAAAGCTGCTCTTGGGCAGGAGAGGGTGGCCCACGATGGGTTTGCTGGGTGTCCAGTTTGGTCAGAGACCTTCGTTTGTCCCTTTCACGGCAGGAGTCCCGCAAGATGATGGAAGCTGCTGCTGCAAATTCCGTTCAGCTGCATCTGCTGGGGAAGAGCAGCAAGTTGGATGTCCCAAAGCAAAGCAGTGACAGGTAAAGCCCCACCAGGCACCAGGACCCTCCCCGGGCAAGATCAATTGGAAGGTGTTTGGCTCAGTTCTCATCACTTGCATCTTCCTTGAGCATCCCCTAGAAACCAGGCGGGTGGGTAAATGGGATGTATGGGCAGTGCTGCAGGAGGCGATGGAGGGCTCTGAGCCCAAGCACGTGGCTGCACGACTCTCGTTTGACCCCAAAACGTGCATCATCAGGGGCTTTATGGCACCTGGAGGTGCTCATGCTTAACCCTGAGGAGCTGCAGGCGTGATCTGTACCAGCAGGGGCTCAGGAGCCTGCTCCAGGGCTAAACCCCAGCGAGGGACCCCAAGCCCCTCATCCAGCCAAACCTCCCGTGCTTATGGTGCCCTTGGGCTCCCCGTTTGGCTGACGAGGAGGCGCTCGATGGCACCAGTCCCTGTAGGCACAGGTTGCTCCAAAAACACCTCTTGCAGGGCTGACCCTTCCGAGATTAACATTTCGGATGAGATGCCGAAGACGGCCGTGTGGAAAGCTCTCACCATGGACACAGAAACGCTCTGAAGGCGGCTTGGAAACAGGTAAAGGATCGGTGGGAACGTGGCATCGCTCCTCAGCACCTTTCCTCTGCTCTGGCTGGGAAGAGGCAGCGAGGCC
>NW_009914503.1:17804-18467 GCF_000696875.1 Nestor notabilis
GATGATGCTCTCCCTCTTTCCCGCCCAGTTTTCCTGTTTAGGAGCCTGGATTTGGAAGGGGAGGAGGGAGAATGTGACTCAGGGATGTGCCAACGCAGACACGGGGAGAAACCGCTTCTTTCAGCTGGAGGGCTCCCACTGAAGGCACATGGATGGGTTTGGGTCGCCCTTGGTGTGCTCCAGGCGCTCGGTGTCTCCTGCCCAGCAGACTGAGGTGCCCACCACAGCCCGTGGGAGCTGGGTGTTGTCAAGCCTCCGTGTACACGTGTGTGGTGGTGCGGTTCCGAGGGGCCCTGCTGCCCCTCTCTGTTCAGTGCTACTTTTATACTATCGAATTCCTCCATCCCTTTCTTTTTGGTTTTCCAAATATAAACTCTGAATGTACAACCCCATTTTCTGCTCTATTTGACGCATTCTCTGGTTGGTTTTCATCAGGGCTGGGTCTGGGCTGGTTTGGGCCGTGCGCTTTAGGTCGCTCCCACTGGGAGCATCTGTGCTGCTGGGCTGAGGCCAAGGAACAGCTCCAAACTGACATCAGAGAACCAGGGAATGGTTTGGGATGAAGGGACCTTAAAGCTCATCCAGTTCCAATCCCTGCCACAGGCAGGGACACCTTCCCCTAGAGCAGGTTGCTCCAAGCCCCTGTGTCCAACCTGGCCATGC
>NW_009914503.1:18684-19398 GCF_000696875.1 Nestor notabilis
AGGCTGAACACCCCAGTGTCTCAGCCTGGCTCCGTACAGGAGCTGCTCCAGCCCCTGAGCATCCTCCTCACATTTGCTTCTAGAAGAACGAAGTTTGGTTTGGTTTGTTGTGGTGCTGCTGGGATGAAACGGGGTCTCATTTGGTGCTTCCATGGTGGGGGGTTGGAACTGGGTGATCTTAAGGTCCTTTCCAGCCCAAACCATTCCGTGATTCAATGATTCCTGATCGTAGCCAGGCAGCAACAGCAGCAGCGGTGCTTTAGCTGGAGCCTTCTCTACTCTCCGCTGGGACAGAGGAGATAAATGCTGCCGTTGCACCAGCAAGAAGAGCTGAAGGCTGGCACCGATGCCCAGTGCCACAGAGGAGAGCAGTGGGAAGCAGGAGCATTAATACTTCCCAAAATCAACAGGAAACATCCACAACATTGATCCTTTAATCCTGAACTGGTTTCAAACCCGTTGGTTGTTTGGCCTCCAGAGCCTGCTGGGTTAAACAGAACATGAGAGCCTGAAATGCATCCAAAGCAATTCCAAGCTTCCCCCTGATCCTATCCCATCCCCGATCCCATCCCTGATCCCATTCCAGCCCTGCGACCTGTTGCCCTGACCTGGCCCCCAAACCTCCCCGGGTGCCTTGTCCTCACCCGAGCATCCCCCTGTACAGATCCATCCGTGGGGCTCTCCAGCCTTGTGGGGCAGGATGCGCAGGGGAGC
>NW_009914503.1:19450-19670 GCF_000696875.1 Nestor notabilis
GGGCCCCCGGGTGGGGGGCTCAGGGGCTGCCCCTCACCCGAGGGAGTCCCTCTGCCACCCCTGTCCCGTTCTGGGGAGCCTGGGCCATGCTGGGCTGTGGGTCCCCTTCTCTATGGGTGGCATTTAGGGATCCTGGGATGCCGGATTGTGCTGGAGACCCTGGAAGCTGGTCCCTGCCCTGTCCTTTGGGGTGTTCTCCATAAGGTGCATGTGGGGATGT
>NW_009914504.1:0-229 GCF_000696875.1 Nestor notabilis
CCATTAGATGAAACTCCCCCCAAACCAGGCACCTTCCGTCAGCGCTGGGGGAGGCACCCGCACACCGCAAATAGAAACCGGGGACAGGGGCGAGCAGGAGGCAGCGGAAGCGGGAGCAAAGAGCCCGTCCCCAGTTATTCCCGAGACGTTTTAATTAGCACTCGCTCCGACTTGGAGGCTTTGCTTATGCATGGAGCAACGCATGACCTTTAAAAGAGGAGGAAAAGGA
>NW_009914504.1:282-696 GCF_000696875.1 Nestor notabilis
ATCTGCAAATAGCCTCAGCGTCAGGCACTTGGTGGCTTTTAATAAGCCACAGTGAGAAATTTAACAGCACAGGCACTATTTTTGATCGCTTGTGAAGGGGGGGAGAGAAAGACGGAGCAGAGAGGAGGGGGAGGAGGTGGCGGTGAGGAGGAGGAGGCAGCCAAGATGACATCCTGGGTGGCAGCACCCGGAACAGCCACGTCCCAGAGCACGGGAGGACGGACCCACTGCCCTTTGTGGAGCGGCTGCACACACCGGGAAGCCAAAGCGTGTTCCCTGCAGGTGCTGGAAGGCTGCAGGGAAAAGGGGATTAGAGCAGGGTGAGGTGACCCTGTGAGCCCAGGAGAGCCCACACCGGGGTCTGTGCTGCAGAGGGAACCTGGAACCGCTGCGGGGAGCCCAGCGCTGAGCACG
>NW_009914504.1:777-1330 GCF_000696875.1 Nestor notabilis
GGTGAGCTCGCCGCAGCCACACGAGCGCTGCCTCCCTCCTCCGGGCTGCCCTGGGCTGCTCAGCAGAGCAACACCAGCGCGCCCACCACACACAGATGTGAGGGAAACCTCCCGCCACGCTCGGCATCTGCTTCCCTCCCTGCACCCAGCCTGTTTCCGAGGAGCGGGGGGAGACTTCCCCTGCTCTGTGTGCCACACGCACGGTGGAGATGCAGTGCAGGGGAATGGGTCCACAGCCCGGGCAGCTGCTGTCCAGCTGCAAGAAGCACCATGATGAAACAGCCTAGAAACATGAATTCCTATGGCAAAGGAGCTGGGAAACTGAGCAAAAGCCGGATGGGACAGGAAGCCTCTGGCACAGACCTGCATGGCCCCATGGATGCTGCCTCCTCCTCCTGCTGCTGTAATCCCACTGGATTATTTGGCCTGGAAGCAGCTGACAGCACAAGGAGGGGGCACCAAATCTGACCGACAAGCCTCCTGGAGGCGAATCTCCCATGAATGGGAATGCCCAGCAGATCCCAGGCACAGCTTCCCGAGCGGCTGGCGCCCC
>NW_009914504.1:1362-2423 GCF_000696875.1 Nestor notabilis
GAGCAGCCCGAGCTGCAACTCGCACCTCAGAAGAAGGTGAAACGCCACGAGACGGGATTACATTTCCTTTTAATGGATCAGAGCGTTTTCTCCGCCTCCGTTTGTCCCGCACCATCTGTACAACAGGGGCAGCAGGACAAGTGGGGCAGCCTGGGCTTTCTCTACATCCACAGCGGGATTCCTGCAACACAGAGAAGTGGGATTGGTTTTAAGGTGGGTTCTGATCCAAGGGCTCAGCTCTGGCTTTTAAACCACTGCCAGTAACCAAGAGCCAATGGCTCCCTCAGACCTCTCCCAGGCCAGAGCAGAGGGACCAGAGAGCTGAACCTGCTCCCTGCAGAGCCCCTCGGAGCAGCTCCTGGTGTCTCACCAGCCAGGCACAGTCCCGCAGCCTCCCAACTGCCAGCGCATGGGAAGAGGAGGGATGAGGCACCGTCTGAGCAGGACAGAGAGAAAAGGGGCCTGGCCCTGCCTCCCCTGAGACAGAAGCTGTTTGTCTGCAGTGGAAGGGAGTGTACACGGAGCAGAGGCCGCCTGTTGCTCTCCCTCTGGGGCCTCAGGGATCAGCCTGCCCCGAGCTGCCTGTCCCAGCGGTGACCTGGAGGCAGCAGTGAGGCCCCAGCAGCCTCCCCCGACATCAGGCTGAACCCTGAGGCTCCCCAGCACTGCACCGGGGCTGTTCTGGGCAGGGTGAGCCCCCCCAGAGCTGGCACCCACAAGAAAGGACCGCTCTGGTGTCGCTGCTCCCCAAACCCAGCTGCTGTGAGGGGATGCTCCCCCTGGGCAGCACAGCACAGGGACTGGTCTCCAGAGCAGGCCTGGAGATCCCAGCCAGGACACAGGGGACACTGACCTTAATTTACTCCAGGGCTTTCACAAGGGCTTCGTTAGCTTCTACTTTGATTTGAGCTTCTGCTTTAGCTGCTTCATCGGATGCTGCAGCCATTTCTGAAACAGCTTTCTCCAGGTTTGATTTCGCAGTCTGAACACAAGAGCACAAGGAATGCATCATTGAGAGACCACGGCAGGACAGGTGACTTGTCCTACAGAGCCCCACTCTC
>NW_009914504.1:2454-2713 GCF_000696875.1 Nestor notabilis
CCCCACAGACCCTGTGCTGGCCGCAGACACCTTATCAACAGGCCCTGCGGGGGAAAAGCTGTTTTAGAGACTCAGAGGGGCGGAGAGGGGCATGATCAGCATCTGTGTGAGGGAGGGAAGTGGCCTGGAGAAGGGTTAATGACTGCACAGCTTCCTCTCCCCGCAGCCTGTGGGGAGTTCACCAGGAGGAGCCCCTTTGATGCGGATCAGTGGGCGATGGGGAAGCTGGGGGGTGTGAAGGCGCAGCCCTGGCTCCGGG
>NW_009914504.1:2961-3265 GCF_000696875.1 Nestor notabilis
GGCGGAGCCGCTGCTCACTGCGGAGGCACAAGAGCAGCACCGGGTCAGGCAGCGCTGCCCCACGGGCCTCCTTCGGGGGTCAGACCACGGGACAGCGCTGGGAAGCTCATCCCGGAATCTCCATAATCCCTTTGCCATAACAAAGCCTGACACCCTCCTGTCTCACTTCCCAAGTCCCTCGGGGAGTCTTTTCCTACTGAGAGGAAAGGATGCTCACAGAGAGGCTGAGCACAGCCAATGGCCTCACACCGAGCTCTATCTCCCAGGGCAGATCCTGACCCTGGGGAAGCAGAAGTGCAGCAGG
>NW_009914505.1:0-5503 GCF_000696875.1 Nestor notabilis
GGCCGTGCGGGTGGGTCCCGGGGGCGCTGCCCAGGTTGGAGGAAGCGGGCAGGGTAACGCTTGTCCCGCAGTACGGGTGTGCTCGGGGGCGCGGACCCGCAGAGGCGCCGTCAGTGAAATTCAGCTGCCCGCCGGAGTGCGCGCGCACGGGGATGTCCCGCGCTGGAAGACGTGGGTGAGTGGTGTGCAGCACCCACCCGCTCTGCACCGCGGGCGGGGAAGGCCCGTGTAGAACAACGTGAGGTCAGCAGGCACAGCGGGCGGCAGGCAGGAGAGCCTGGTGTGATTTTTACTCGTGGTAAGGCTCCAGAAGATTAGTTTCCACCGAGCTGCATAGCAAGATAGCAATCCCACCGTGGCTTTTGTAATTGTGAAGATAAAACTGTAATTTCCTGAGTTCCGCTGAGATATTTGTAATACATGAGTCACATCAGTCACATCGGTTGGCTTCTAGTAAGACAATTCCAGGCGGGAAGGAAAGGGAAATCCTGTCACTTTCCTTTTGCTTTCCTTGTAGATAACACTGAAGTACCTGCTTCCAAGTTTTCCACCATTTTCCTTTTTTAGGTTCCCCTTGGGGTCACCTGGCCGTCAGTATGCCTTCTACCGAGAACACCTCAAAACTTTTCCTGGTCCTTGTTTCACTGCTGCTGGTGCTGCCAGTAGCTGAAGCCCTGGATGCAGGAGATACCATCGCCTTCCTACTAGGCCTTGCCGTCAGTGTCATTGGATTCTGTGCCTGCCTTGGCTTGTACGCAAGGAAAAGGAATGGGCAGCAGTGATTTCAAGAAGATGCTCAGATGAAGTGAATTCCAGACATGGCTTGGGGTTGAAGTCTGGGGTGGGAGACTGAGCTTTGGTTCTGGATGACTTTCAGAAGTCATGTAGTAGATATTTCTGCAAACCCCTCTTACTGTGCAAGGCAGCAGAATCAAGACTGTACACAGTAAAAGGGATTTGCAGGATCTGTCTCTGTGATAGTAAGATGGTTTTATATTGCTTGTGATTAAATACTGTCTTAGAGAAGGGTAAGAACTTCCTGAATGGGGAAGGAAAACCACAGTGGTTCACAGTAAATGTTTATAAATGGAATATGTGTGAGAGACCATCAGGTTCGTCAATTTTAGTTTCAAGGCTTGATCAGGAGGAAGCAGCTGTTAATCTTCCAGTCAGGACGACAGAGCTTTGGAAGCACTCCTAACTAGATAGCTAGTGAGCAGACTGCTTTGACGTGTGTGCACATGCTCACGTTCTTCATAATGACAGTTAACAGGTCACTTCTGTCACAGGGATGGGACTTCAGAGAACTAAGAAAACATTAAAACCTTTTTTTTCTTAATTTCATTTTTTTACTTATTTTTATTTTAGAATGTGCCTCTCCTATAGCCTGTGTTCTGGTTACCAAGTAGATACACTGAAGAATGGAACCGGTATTTTTTTTAATGTGTATTTCACAGAGAAGTATGTGTAAGGCTACATAAATCAGATTAGGGATATGGGCTTTGTCTCTATTTTTTTGTACTCAGTTTTCCTTTAGGCACACCAGCTTTAAGGCTTGTTTCATTTGGTATTTGTAATTTTTTTCCCCCGAAACGGAGGTTACCTATTTTAAAGAGGAATTATGTGTAATATTTCTGCATTAGGGGGTTATTAGAATTATAATGAGATAGTTGCGCACATATTTCTTTTGGAAATGTTGTGTTAAAATCCTGGTTTTAGTCAGCAGGTCCATTGTTCTCAAGTGTCTTCCTCATGACAAACTTATGCTGCTAGCTAAGCATTCAGGCTTCTTACCTGACTGATGCATATATGTTCCACAAAAGATTAGGACCAAAACCAAAGTAAAAAGTCCTGATGCAAAATGGGTGATGTAAATTGTCTTACTCGGTTCATGCTCAGTCAGATTGTATGGTGTCTGGTTGAAAGACTACTCAGTAGCATACCCAGGAGCTGTTTCTTTGTTTAAGTACCAAAGGTGCAATGCTACAGCCAAGAATGTCTACAAGTCCCTCTGGCTTGTTAGGATGTTCTAGCTTCTGCTTGAGCACAGTCTATAGCAGCAGCAGAATAAGGAGCACAGGAAGGTGAGCTCTCCACAGTTCACAGAATTTCCTTCTGATTTTGTGCTGTGGACACTGCCACTTTTGCTAGAAATCTTGGCTTTTATCTTTCAGAGCTGGGGAAAAAGGTTAAACGTGATTGTGGTGGTTTAAGCCCAGCCAATAACTCGGAACCAGCTACTAAGGAGGAGAAAAAATGACTGCTGTAGCTGAACCCAGGACCGTGATGCAGAGCTACATATTTTGATTCTGTTCCTCCCTCTGTGAGTGTCTCTGTTCAATAGAGCACAAAGCACAATGGCTAGAGGAGTTGTCAGGCAGGTCTATAAGTAATTGGGTGGGCAGATCATGTAATCCAAATCATAAGATTTCTGTATGCCATTTGTGGCTGGTTTGACTTCACTCTCCAACCTCTGAGGAGACAGAAGCCCTGGTGATTTCAGTCTTGCAATTTATGCCCCTCTCATGGTTGATGGAGGAAGGTAAAATGAAAGCTTCTGAAATTGCGTGGGGTTAAAACTGCAGGACCACCCAGCAAGCCACAAGAATGTAAGTTTCTGCTCTGGAGTTACAGGACTAATAATGGTCACAAAGTTACTCTGATGAGATTGAAGTCTTGCCAGGTAGCTGTTCTTGAACCCTTTTTCTGACTTCCAAAAGGTAGAAAGGGACATATAGTACAAATACTATCTACAAATGAAATTTACAGCCCTAAGAGGAGCTTCAGACAGTAGTGTTACCTTTGAAAGCTGCCTGAGTAGCAGTAGATGATCCTGAATATGAATTTTCAACTGGGCCAAATTTTCAACTGGATGCAAGCACACATAAAGCGTGATCTTCTATGTTCCAGCTTGGCTAAACTATTACCCTGGGAAAAACAGACAAACAAACAAAAACCAACCAACCAAAAACTCACAAAATCACCACTCCATTAACTTTCTGTTTTCCGAAGTTAGAGAATTTTGCTAATTCTTCAGAATATTAAATACTGCTCTCTCAATAGAATAAATTTTATCACTAGCAGCTTTTTGCAGACTCCTTTATCTTTACTTTGGAAAAGATCCCTGGCAATAGTTTCATTGCAGGAAAACTAAATTTTAGCAGAGTAGTTTACGTCAGGTGACAGGGATGTGAGGAACTGTGTTTGCCTGAAGCTCTGTGTTCTATTGAAAGGTGTTTGCACAGTGTAATGGCGTTGTTTCCTGGGTTCTGACAGAAGCTTTATTGTTAAAGACTTGCATTTGTTAATGGCTTGAGTGTAAAATCGGATACCCCTGTTTTTCTTTTGTCTTAATAAACTTTCATGTATGATTTATCATCAGCTTGATGAAGTAGTTCTTATGAAAAGGGATATCGGGATGACAGAAACTAAACTGCTTAAATGCCTTATATTAAATATTTTTTCTTATATATTTTTGCCTATGTTAGGTGACTTTACAAACTAATGTGGCTTTTTGGTCCTGTTACTTGTTTATCTCATTTCAATACCAGTTACTTCAGAGCACTTCCAGGGGGCTGGTCCCCTTACTTTGAAACTGGCAGCTTGTGTTGTGAAGAAGCCTGTTTCTCTGGTACAAGGTAAACTTGAAGTATTTATTTTTCCTTTTGAATGTGAGTTTTAAACATCACTATTATGTTGTTGCCTTTATACTAGAAGAGCCATTTATGGCAGTTTTCTAGCTGGAGATCCAGGGTATAAAGGACCATTTTCTTTTTTTCTAAAGAAGAATTATGTTCTAGTGCTTTGTAATTATTTGAATTATACATTTATATACTTTTTAGACTTCCAAAGAGCTTGTTTTGTCCCAGCATTTTATGAAAACAGAGTTCTAGCTCATTTGGGACTTCAGCTAGTACACAAAGCAGTTCACTGCACACTAAACGAATACCATTAGTGGCTGTCTTTAGAGCAGAAAGCCAAGACAGCCTGACAATGCCTACCTCTTAACAAATACAACCTACCCCCTAATTAGTGCAAGAAAACTGCAAGTCATGAACGAGTAGCTTTTGACTGCTATGATTTCCATCTGCTTTAATAGTGTAGCTCAAAACCAGCCATCCTACAAACATTAAACAGTCAGCACAGAGTCCCTTTGTGAATGGATAGAAACCCTTTGCTCCTCATGGTGTACCTTCAAGCGCTGCACACCAGCTAGGCATTGCCATTCTGCTGGGTACAACAGTACCTGGGACTGGAACTCTATAAACACTTCACCCAGTTCCTAATGCACTTGCTTCCCTGGGTGTATGAAAACTGATAAAGCACTGCTGTGAACCCCTTCTCCCGCTCAGATAAATCCTGCAACTGGTGGTGATGCTGCTTTAACACTATCATGAGACTTCGCAATTCTATAACACCTTCTATCTGAGAACCCTTATATGCCTACAGGTATTAATGTTTGCATCCCTATTGTATCCTTAGATGAGTGGAGCAAGTGGAAGGAGAGTCACTGAGTTGCAGTGGTGTCACAGGAAGCAGGTCATATCTCCAGGATGCTCACTGAGATTTATGGGGGGTGTTGTGCTTGTGGTTCTTGGCCACCATACCCCTGGTTCTTGGCTCCCCAGGGGAGCTGCCCCTGGACTAGGTTAGAGACTCCTGTGTATGGATTAGACACAGCCTGAAGCCTTGATTCCTCTTTGCATGAAGATGTTTACGTAAGCCTTGTGAGAAGGCAGTAGGGAGCTGGGTTGTAATAACATGAACATGACTAAATGGGTGGTTCGTAATAGGTCTGTTACCATGGTAAGTGCTTTAATTATTATATCACAGAAATAACCTTTCTGTTCAGTTTTATATCTGATGAAAGGTTTGGCAGACCTAAACTGATGTAATGACATGAGATTGTTAAGAGTGGTGGAAAGGAGGGCTTGGATCTGTTTGTCCTCACAGTTTACACTTGAACAAATTGTTAGTAAATGATCTGAAGTCAAGAGAAAGTACAGGTTGTTCACTAGATTAGAAAATTAAGACCACTAATTCAGAAACAAATGCAGAAACATGTTGGATAAGATTGATGTGACTGATCACAGAATCATAGAATACCGGGTTGGAAGAGATCTCAAGGATCATTTGGTCCAACCTTTCTTGGCAAAACATGATCTAAACTGGATGGCACCCTATCCAGATGAATCCTAAAAGTGTCCAACATTGGAGAACCCACCACTTCCCTGTGGAGATTATTTCAGTGGCTGATTGTTCTCATTGTGAGAATTTTTCCTCTTGGGTCCATTCCAAATCTCTCTGGTAGTAACTTGTACCCTTTACCCCTTGTCTTTTCCATGTGACTTCTTGTAAAAAGGGAGTCTCTGCCTTCTTTGTAGCCACCCATTAAATACCAGAAAATGGTGATAAGGTCTCCCCGAGTCTTCTTCAGGCTAAACAAACAGTTCTTTGGTTGTATTTGTGGCCCTTCTCTGAAGATGCGCAGGACCTAAAACAC
>NW_009914505.1:5524-9118 GCF_000696875.1 Nestor notabilis
AAACTTTAAAGGGACAAGTTTTTAATACGTTAGATACTGACCACACTACTGAGCCTTAAATTGTTAAAGAATGTAAGCAAGTTTGGTATTATGAAGATCTTCAGATCACACGAATACTGAGTAGCACCTAAATACTACATTTCCAATATTCGGAAAGCAAGCTTTCCAGCAAGCAAGCTGGAATTTACAAACCAAGCTATAGTATGGTAAATATCATAAAAGCATATCTACTTTGAAGTAAAATTAAAAGAGCAATAAAATTATATAAATATTCAAAACATTCCCAGAGGTTGTACTGGTCTTGTCAGCTCCATTTGTCTCTGGTTAAATTTGAAAATACATGGGAGGAGGCTCTGTCACATTAAGGTGCAGTCACACTAGACAGCATAGCCTTTTGTTTCTGGATCATTCATCTCATCAGAGCAGAACAGAGATTTTCATCAGAAAAAACCCCAAACAGAATGTCCCTTCATAGTGAGTGCTGCCTTGGGTTAAAGTTTTGTGTGCTGCTTAAGGCTTCCTGTATCGGTTGTATTCCTACTCACTAGCCTTTGCCTCAAAAATTCCAACTGGAAGCAGCACTAGCGTGAACTTTCCCAGCTGCTGTTCAAGGCACTAAAATGTTTGCGCACATCTTCATACTACTACTCTTCACTTTACAAGTACAAAAAAGCATGAAAATCACTTCTTCTTCCTGAAGGGGTCAAAATACCGCAGCGCAATACAGTTCCATAAAACTTACAGAGAAGGGTCCGTCTTTTTCTTCCATTCTGCTCTGTTTGTGCACCTATTTGCACACATTATGATGATACTGGTCATAAATAATCCGATTGCACATCCCTTCTCTACCATCTCACAAAAAAGCAGCAGTCCTAAAACATGAGCAATTTTAATCTTGGCACAAATAAAGTGAAGAAAATTCTCACTTCTATCAAAATACGTTCCCTTTCCATTTCATGAACTACCTGTGAAACGAGAATGTCTTTAATTAGTTTTAGAACTGTTCAAGTGCATTTTCTGCCAACTTTTTTCTGAGCTCAGATGGCTATGGAAATGACAGTCAGTACCTGCACTTATTTCTCAGATTTTAACCTAACATGATTGTTGATAAGTCACATGGTAGCAGTTTTAAACTTTATTTGAACCTATTCAAATGATCTGGAGGATTAGCAGAAGCCATAGTGACTCTTTTTTTTTTTCCTCAAAAGTAGGTATTTATTTCAGTGTCTGCATGATTAGCAAGGAATGATTATGCCTTTTTAAAGTTTGATCTTTTCAGAAAGGCTATTTGTGGTCAGCTTCCAAAAGTCTATCTGAGATTTGGAGACAGCATAGCATCTATAGTGTTTATAGTCTGTATCTACAAAAAATAAAAAAAAATCCTTTTTCATAAAAAGTAATATTGTAATGGGCCTTAGGTAAGTCTCTTCATCTCTTCATAAAAATTAAAGATACTGATTGTATATCTGGAGCAGTTGCCCATAAGAAACCAGTATTCAGCAATAAATGCCATATAGTCTTGTTTTTCATTCTATTGTATTTGTAGAAAGAAACATAAATCCCAGAGACTGTTCTACCTTAAAATTATGCAGAAAGTGCTTTTCCAAGAACAGGTCAGTGTCAGCTAGTAATAATTATGGCCCTGGTGAAAATCTCAGTGAAGTCAGCTCAAAAACTTTTGTTGTCCTAAAATGAAATGAAGCTCTGAAAAAGTGGTGACCGAACTGCGTCCTTTGAAGCCCATACAACTTTGCCACGACCGTCTCCCATGCCAGGGTTATGGCAGCAGGCTGTTCTGATGCAAAGGGAGCTGGATAACCTCAAATCCTGCCTGGGAAGTAACAGCTGACTCTCACCAGGTGCCAAATGCATGCCCAGGCCATTGCTACCCTCCTCGTCCATGGAACCATCTCCTGCTGTGACAAAAGTCAGATAGGTGATCAGGCATTTGTTTAGACATTCAGGAATAGCTGTGTAGCTTATACATCTTCAACCTTTTTCCATGCCAGATTTCACATTTCAAAGTTTAGTATTTTATGTTACACTTTCTTTTAAAAAAAACCTTGTATGTAATCTTTTACAATATGGAATGTGTGTGGGCTGGGGTCAGTCCTTGCATTTGAGAGAAGTAAGAAAGCAGAGGTAACTCTGTCAGCTGAAAGGGTATTTCTAAATTGTCCATCCACAAAAGGCGAAAAATGAAATCATCTCTGGGAAGAGACCAAGCCAGGAAATATAGAAGGTGACTTCCAGAGGTCTTTTCCAACCTAATTTACTGTATGATTCTATGAAATCCTAGTTGCAAATGGGATGCATAAACAGCAGCTCAATTCACTCGTATCTTTATAGCAAACAAGGGTATATTTGTGGTGAACAAATCTAATCACAGTGTGAACCCATAGGGAACCTGACCACAAAAGCTGTAAGGCTGTTCAGTCATCATGTAAGACCACAGGGAAACCAGATGTACCAGGATTCTCCCACTGCGTCTAGTGAAGCTCAATCCCTGAGGCATTCAAATGTTATGGAAAAAAGGGAGCAAATACAGCAAATGTACAGTAATCCTCTTTTCAGGGTGGGATTTTTAGAGATGGGTTTATGGGGCTAGTACTGTACTCCAAATGGAATTCAAGTGCTTCAGTGCAAAGCCCCAAATGTGAATTATCTCAATGCCTGCCCAAGTCAACGTTTTGAAAATATTAAGGTTTGACAGCCTGAATAAAAGACTGTGTTGCACATGTAGTTCCCATTGGCATCAGTGGGAGTTTAAGACAAGGTCAACCCCAAAATACTGGTTTGGATACAGTAGTTACGTCGATAGGACAGAGGGGTCCTTGTCATTTGACCAGTAGAGTACCTTGCACCAGATGGTGCTCATGGGGAACTGCAGCCACATTAGACTCCATTCCCATCTCTTTCCTTATGAAAATATTACCTGAATTATTTACTGTGATAACTGAATGCCAAATTTTCATCTGGTTAATAAAACAGCCTGAAGTTGCTGAAATCAGTGCAGTCATCCTGATTTAAATTCATTTTGAACAGAAATCACAGGAGGCTTCACTCTGACCTTGCACCAGCCCTTACACTTCTGTGTAATGCAGTAGAATTATTCTTGATTTCCATTTATGTGAAAATCTAAATTGGTTCTTAAAATAGATGCTGTCTTTTTTTTTTTTCTGTCAGCCCGCTACAAGTAAATTATTTGACCTACATCTTAATAAATATTAGAAAAAAATATTCTCCCTACTTTTATTCCACAAATACACTTCAGAACTTGTATATTCAATTTAGACTCCATTGTTTCTCTTATCCCCCAAGATTTATCAAACAAGGCAAAGTGAAATCCACAAAACAGCCTACTCTCAAGGACACTATACTAATATGAAGTGACTCTTCATACACTTTAAATGTATGCGTGCTGTATACGTCTGATGTACATCACCTTACCTTTCTACCTTGTTGTTACTACCGTTTCACTAACAAGAGCAATC
Organism: Nestor notabilis; assembly: GCF_000696875.1. NCBI lineage: Eukaryota > Metazoa > Chordata > Aves > Psittaciformes > Psittacidae > Nestor > Nestor notabilis. The sequence goes on from NW_009914505.1 coordinate 9,019, forward strand.
TACTTTGTGTCTATGTCAAACTCTTCCTCGAGAACTCCCTTCACTAAGTCTACATGAGGTTCTTCGTACTAAATGAGGACTTTGTAAATTTTCTTTCCCT